>NC_136016.1:21417175-21432175 GCF_048128805.1 Centroberyx gerrardi
TGTGCATGAATTTCTGTGTGTGTGTAGTTTTACTTTTATCCTTCTAAGAACCAGTTTTAGACCTTCAGAATTAGGACACTTTTGCTAAGTGAATTCATTTTGGCCGGCCCTCACTTCTCAAATGAGCCAGTTTAGGGTTAGGACTTGGGTTTAGGGTTAACTTTAGAATTAGGTTTAGGATTAGATTTAGGTTTAGGTTAGGGTAACAGTTAAGTTTAATCATATAGTGGAGAGGGGATTATGGTTAGTGTGTATATGTGCCCAAATATGTGTCTAATGTGTGCAACTGATATGAATTGTGACGCATGCAAACACAACTTTTCCTACAAAATTTCTTGTTCAGCAAAAAAATGTAAACTGAGGAGAAAATCTGCGATGCAACTGCTTCGGTTTGCGTGTGTATAAATTACACACTTTTATGCATGCGCGTGATACACAAGAGTGTGTGCATGGCTCTCTCTCTCTCTCTGTGTGTGTGTGTGTGTGTGTGTGATGATCTGCGGTCCCACGGCTCACCTGCCTGCAGCGCAGCTTCCAGCCTACACTGCAGATCTCTCTCAGCTCGGTCTGACACTCCGGCAGCTCTCTGCTCATCTCAGCGGACCAAACCCAGATTCACTGTGTCGAGCCGACTCCATCCCAAACTTCACTGTCAGTTGTGCAGCGCTGCAAACTTTTTTTTTTTTTTCTCCTTTCCCCTTCCCTTCCCTTCCCTTCCCTTCCCAGCTGTCCCTGCCTTGGTGTTGTTTTAGCTTTGTTTGCACAATATTGCACTCAAAACAGACATTAATAAGAGAGGAGAATGGGGTGAGAGAGATGCTGAGAGAGAAAAAGGTGAGAGGAATTTACTCCTTGGTTGATGTGTTGCTCTATTCTGACACATTGTGGGTGGGGCCAGAGGCTCTGACTGCATCTGTGTGTCAGGGTCTCATGCAGCTACAAAGTTTAGAACAGACAAATCATCACTGCTTTGATATTGTTTTTCATCACAACGTCACATCGTTTTGATGAGATAACATTAAGGATGGGACGATCTGCTTATCTCACGATACGATTCGATACGCGATATGGGATTCACGATTCAATACAACCACGATACGATGTAATAAATAAAAGTTCAATGACAACAAAGTCTGACTGTGCAGAATTATGTTTATTTCTGAGTCACAAATCTTTCTAGCGATGGCACTGGCTTGCTAGAATGTAAACAACAATTTAAAAATGTCATTACAAAGTGACAATAATATAATTTAGATGGAGAGCTTGTGAAATTGTGATGGGCAAGTCGTCTCATTTGTGATTACTACAGCAGAATAACATGGAGCTGATATCACCATTCATTTTTCTACCCCATGATACAGTACGTATTGTCACATTTTTGTATTGCGATATATTGAATTTCAATATATCGTCACATCCCTAGTTAACATCAGGGTTTAAATTGGGCCAGAACAACCTCAAAACCACCAAAAATATGACAAATTAAAGTGGACTGTCATCACTTTCCAGAACCCTTTGAAGGGCCAAAAAGGACCAAATGTCGGCCTTCGGGCCTTATGTTGAATGTTCTGATTTAGTAATTTTTTCACTTTCTTTTGGACTCTCTCGCTCTCATAATTGTCTCATTCAAAACTTTTCCTGGTCTTATTGCAGTAGATACATAAAAAAAAGAATAACACATTTGAACAGACTCCTCCTTACAAGTGTTTCTCGGCCATATTTACAGGTACAGCAGAGGAACTGATGATGTCTTCCTGTGATGACATTTAAGAGCGAAGCTGAGCAGATGTTCACAACAGAATAAAATGAAATAACACAGCAATTGTACATCGTTTTAGCTGCTGAACTCACGGTGATAATAATCACCTGCGACGGGCCTTACCTTCTAAACACACACAGTTAGGCTTTTTCATTATTTTCCCACAGCTGCTCCTTTGTGATTGGACGGTAAACTTTTACCCATTTCTGCTTGTGAGCCTATTTTTGTCTTCGTAAACTGTCTTGAAGATAAGTGACGGGACGCTCTGTGTGAACTAAAGTATTCCAGTCACGTTGCATCCGCAAACAAGTGAAGACTCTGCTGCTGTTCACTGTGAGTGTGTGTGTGTGTGTGTGTGAGTGTGTGTGTGTCTGTCAAGCAAACACACCAAAGTTTACCATAGTATTGTATAGTAAAGGCTTGCCAAGTCCAAACTGGAGCAGAGCAGCATGAATTCATCTGGAAGCAGCCCTTCAGAGATATGAGAGCATGTGAAAATTACTGATAAAATATACAAAAATACAAGTTTTTCACAAAATATTATAAAAATAATCCTATTCACATACTCATAAACCCTGGTGATTTTATTTGAATGGAACAGAGCAGAAGCAAGAAAGGTATTCTTTGCCAAAATGTGTACCTAGAGATTTAACAGATTTACTACACTCTTCTTCTTCTTCTTCTTCTTCTTCTTCTTCTTCTTCTTCTTCTTCCTCTTCCTCTTGTTTTCATTATTATTATAGGTAATCTACAGGTAACAAAATGCACTTATATGTACAAGCAAATATACATCATTAACTTACCCATGACTTCTATCAGCAACCAGAATTGCAACAGCCATAATTATCCTCCCCCCTCTTGTCCCCTTAAGCTACGGTGGCTTGTAATGGACAAAAACAACAAAGTCACATTTTCACAATAGATAGGATTAAGCTAGCTAATCAGAATAGAGATTCAATAGAAACACCTGGTGAACAGGTGATATATCAGCATGCTAAATACTGGAATAATAATACTGTTTTGACATTTGCTTTTTTTGCCTTAAGAACGAGCCTCGTTTAAACTTCGTGGCTGAAATGTTTTGTGTTCGCTTGTAGCGCTGTCCTCCATCACTGAGCAGTTGAAAATGCCAGTATTATAGGATTGGGAGTGTCTTGAAAGTCAAATGGGTGGGGAGGTTTGGTCCCAGAAACGAATACAGGCCGGAAAGTGAGTTTTGAATTCCAGAAATCTCAGCCCTAGAGTTAAAAAAATACAATGAGACAAGTGGACCGGAGTGTCCAGACAGCTGTGTGTTAGTTGATGGCGGTGCAGGCGAAGGCGGTCTGCAGTTCCTCCTCAGCCTGGGAAGCGTGGAGTGGACCGCTCCCTGTCTCCTCCGCTGCCCAGCTGCAGCGCCGCTGAAACACAGTAAATGCTGTTAGTATTGATCCACACCGTGAAGACCCACCTCTCCTCTCCGAAAGTGACAACGGTAATCAATCAAAGGTAATCAAGACGCCCCTAAAAACTTTGGGACAGCCTTTCAGAGGAAATGCAATTAGAAAGCTGAGTGTCATCTTTTAACAGACATGGGGTCACAGTTTTAATTGCTTGAGACTTGACTTGATGCATGAAGAGAAGACTTGAGACTTGACTTGACTTGGGTTCTGGTGACTTGGGACTTGACTCTGACTTGTACTTTGATGACTTGAAAAGGTTTCTAAAGTCTTGACTTGAGATCTTGTGTTTGTGTAAATGACTTAGATTGAAAGTGATGAGATTTGTTCCAGCGGACGACTGAATTTAAATTCTGTTTTCTGAATTTGTATGGAATGATTGAATTTATTGAAGTTGAAACTGATTATAGAAATCAAACTCATGATGCTCTTACCAAGTTTTTATCCTATTAAAACCATATTGCATTGAAAAGTCCTAGATATTTAGTTTTCTTTAAGATATTAAATTGATACTGGACTCTTGATTTGTTCTGACTTGACTTGCTGTTCTACATTTAGACTTGAGACTTGACATTAATGACATGGACTTGACTTGGTAATCTACAGACTTGACTTGAGACTTGTGGCTCAAGACTTGAGACTGACTTGGGACTTGAGCAAAGTTGACTTGGTCACATCTCTGCCTTTTAAAGACACAACAAATTCATTTTTATAAAGTTTCATCTAACTGATAACTTGTTTTTGCTCTTTGTGCTGTAGTAGCATTGTTATTTGTTATATTTGTTATTTGTTAGGAGTCCAATATGGTTTCTGAATTTAGTTTGAGTTTGTCTTAAAGCTTTGGGTGTTAATCCAACACAAGTCTTCCCTTGTAGGTGATTTTGAGTCAGCTTTCCCTCTGTCTGTACAGTGCTTACCAGTTTTTGTAGCATGTTGAGTGCTGTGGTCTGCAGGCTGCGGTGAATATTTAGGTTTGGGCTTCCTCACGCTCGTGTAAATCGCTTCTCCTTGGTTAGTTTCAGCAGGACCAGGACTTTGGGGCAGAGCCGGGTGTCGGAGAGACTCGGCAATGAGGTTCGTCAGCCATGTTGGCATGGCAGGTTTGGCTGCAACGGGCGGTGGTATTTTGTGAGACTGAAGGGCCGCCTTCTCCTCCTCCTGCTTCTCCTCCTCGTTCCCCTCTGTGAAGATGTCGCCAGGCTCGCCCAGAGAGACGGGGCGGAGCCGCACGGCGCTGAGCTCCTGAAGCGTTACCACGGGCAACGGCGCTGCCAGGGATGTGAGGAAGGCCGAGGAGTCCGAGTGGCGGCGACGGGATGGTTTGGGTCTGGGGGTGCAGGTGGGATCGGTTTTAGGGGTGGGGGCTGGGAGAGAGGCGGGGTCTGGGAGAGAGGTGGGGTCTGGGTGAGAGGCGGGGTCTGGGTGAGAGGCGGGATCTGGGTGAGAGGCGGGGTCTGGTTTAGGGGCGGGGTTAGATTTAAGGTCAGGGATGGAGACAGAGAGAGGGATCTGCAGAGACAGCCGGGCGGTGCGAGCCCTAGAGGAGGAGGAGCTGGATTTGGGACGCATCCTCCAACCGAGAGGGGAGGGGCCAGTGATGACTGAGGTCGGGATGGGAGGAGGAGAGGAGGAGGAGGAGGAGGAGGAGGTGGAGGAGGTGGAGCTGGGGCGGGATAGCGGGATAGAGAGCCCAGTGGGGGGGCAGGAGTGGCGTTTGGACGCAGCGTGGGACGGGGCTGGTTGTCGCAGGACGGATTCGCCACGTTGAGGCGGCCGCGGTTTCGTCTCGCTCTTATTCACAGCGATGATATAGGAAGCCCCGCCTCCGCAGAAGTCAGCTGACCACCGCCACTGAGCGCCGCTGTGATGATGAGGGGGTGCGGTCCGGTCGGAGGCGGAGACCGTCGATGTCACATGTCCCGGTCCTCTCATCTTTCTCATCTGGCTGCAGTTAGCGTATATGTCGGCAGGCTGATTCACCTGACTGTTAGCATGAAGAGCATTAGCAACTTTACTCATCCTGCTGTGAGGGGCGGAGTCTCAACACTTGTCAGGTCTGATGATTGTAGTCAAATAAAGGAACATGAAGCATAGAGAAACATCTGGAGAGAGAGAGAGAGAGAGAGAAGTAAGAGGAGGGTCACATTATGAAAAGCGGAACAGGCGCCGCCCTCCCCGCTTCTCGAATACAGTTTCACAACTTCTGAGTACAGCCTGTACAAAGCCATCGGTTGCTATGACGACAGCCGGCTGTGGTATCAAGTGTTGTTGATCGAAATAAAACCACAGTTTAAAAGAAAACTATGATACTTCCAGAAAATGTATAAGTTTATGGTAAATCTTTTCAATCACATTGTTATGTAGCTTTCTCATGATGCCGGTTGTTGTTACAGGATGAGTTGATATTTTGCTAAAACTCTCTTTGAAAACCTGATAAAGAAAGATACTTTTTACTTACTCATTTATATAGGAGTCATAATTTGATATACAGCTATACTGCACACATAAATATACACTCTAGACATTAACTAGACAACTAAATATTAAAATGTCTGAACACAATACTTAAATTATGCCCCAAATTATGATACTGACAAAACCTCAGTAACCGCTCCCTTGAATATTGACTTACTCTACTGTTTGCATTCAGTATAATTTGATAAAATAGTAAGATGTAAATGTAAAAGACTGTTTACCTGCAGCGCTGTGATGAACTGGTCTGGTCTGGACTGGTCTGGTCTGGACTGATCCATCTCTCTCTCGCTCATCTGTTTCTTAATCTCTCTCTCTCGCTCTCTGTTTCCCCGCCCAGCGACCCGACCCAAACCACAGCTTCCTCAAATCAACACCCTGAAACCCACAGAGTCCTTATCACACACACACACACACACACACACACACACACACACACACACACTGCCACCACCCAGGGTTGCAGATTAACTTCTGTTTACATAATAGCATTTCATAATAACTGTAAAGGAATGTAGGTTTTTGATTTTGAGAAACACATTTTACACAACTCAAACAAGTTGAAAGACCTGGTGAAGGAACGGTTAATTCTGACGCACAAATGTTTCAGCTGCATTGTTTTCATCAAGGCAATGCTGCTGAGACACTGGTTCATATTAAGTTTCAGCAAATGGAGAGAAGAGCCTGCGACTTTTCCTTTTTTTATATATATTTAGGTAATAGTCTGCATATTAAGTGCGCTTTCTGTGACTCTGACACAGGTTCCGTCATTTCCACGCCTCCCATTCATTTTTCTATGTAAGCGGCCGTGCAATGCATTCTGGTAGCACCATGGTGCGTTTCGAGGCCGCTACACATTTGCATAAAGTTGAGGTCTTGTCTACTTTATGCAAATCAGGGGAGTCCAGCGTGACTCGCCGCCTCTCTAAACTCGTGTACAAACTTTTAAACTAGCCGCTGTCGATCTAAAACGAAGACAGATTCAGCAACTGCATGGCGTGTTTCTCGCCTCACATATTTTCAGAAACACATTTCGGTGGACTATTTTTGTAATATAAGAGAAGGTTTCCAAACAAGCCGCCATGTTTTTCCAGTTTGAAAAATGGGGGGGGGGGGGGGCAGATACCAAAGGACAGCCCAACGAGTGAAAGTGTTCGTCCAATCAGGTGCAGCCAGGAAGCCTTTAGTTGTTGGTCTGTAGTCTGTGACGACCCTGCCGGGTGGGCGGGGTCGTCAGCACTGATTGAGTTTTAAGAAGCCTTTCAACCATCAGCCTCTCTCTCACTCCTCACCTACTGTAAGCACACCTTTTGTTCTGTTCTTTTGGTTTGATGTAGTTTGTGTTGTTTGTTCACCCCTTAGTTTTAGTTAATAAATTACTGTTTCAATTTTTACTTTGGCGTATGGCTCCCTCCTCGTTACTTCCTTGAGCCGGGTTGTAAAAGGAGAAACTTACGGCACGCTCCTCAAGCGTCCGATATTGGGAAGCAGCGAAATCCCTCACGTGAAATGACGATGCACCTTGAGGCTTAAATGGTGCATTTAAGTCAACATACTCATTTAAACCTAATTGGAATTATAATAGGGATGCAATGTTATGCTGTGTAGATGACTGTGTCACTCTGATCTTGGAGGGTTAGGGTGGAGCCGACCTGTGAGCAAGGTAGTAAGAGATGCTTCTCCCAGGTCTTAAATCAACAGATGATAAAGGCCGCCGCCTCTTGATAAATCACCTCCGCTGCCAACTTCCATGAATCTCTCTCTTTATTTTGCACCTCAGCCTTGGAGCACCCACAGATGCATCTGCAGTTAGGCCAAAGCGCAAGAAACGGCACACCCAGATCAAGCCATGATTTCAAGTGGAAACCCCCTGTGTGTTTTATTAGTAGATCAGATAACGAGGCTTTTGCGGCCGCAATTCGATTTGCACCGAGCTCAGTCTTCCAGAATGAAAACAAAGAGGACAGAAGGCAACAGAACTGCTTGAAGGACAAAAGTTGAGACTAAATCCTCTAATGTTTGGGTAATGATTTTTTTTTTTAAATGGATATCTAGTGTTTTGGAAATGAGCTCCTCGTTTGTTGCAGGTAATCGGTTGACCTGAACTGCAACAGATTAGATGAAAGAAATCATCCCAACTCTCTGTCATGTTCAGAGAAGATTTATCATCGCTGAGACCAGCGTGTGACGCAGAGCACCGCTAGGCAGATGACATTTGCTTTGTGTGTGTGTGTGTGTGTGAGAGAGAGGTGTGTGTGTGTGTGTGTGTGTCAAGACAATAGCACTTCACACTTCAGTTAGCAACACAATACCTACCTTTGACTCTTGGGGAAGACACATTATACGTATCATTAGATGATTTGAAGGCATTCATTTAACTTCCGACAGACAGATCATATTTTCTGACATATAGTATGCTGTGTTTTGGAATTTAATAACATACAGTTTGCGTGTGTGTGTGTGTGCGTGTGTGTGTGTGTGTGTGTGTGTGTGTGCCCACTCTATCCCACCAACACATTCTAAAACAGTTTTGCAGCAGAATTTCTGCAGTAATGGACATGGCTGTCAGTATGAAAGTACACACTCCCACACATCAACCCATCAAGCCCAACACACACACACACACACATACACACACACACACACCATTGCAAATTGTGATGTTGGATACTGTTGTTATGACTATTGTGTTTATTTCTATTTCTACTGTTTTCATTACGTGTTGGTGATGTTCCAGTGTTTAAATGCTTCACTGTGATGATATATCTGCTCCCTTGCAGCTAAAAATACATACCAACTTGTTCACAAAATAATCTGTAGCACTGTTGCCAACTTGGCGACAGTTAGCGACTTTCCAGACCCCCTGGTGACATCATTTCTCCAGAGTAGAGACAAATCGAGCTATTTTTTTCCGACCGTGGGGAACATGGAACATTTCTGACTCCCAAAGCGTTTGGCGACGAGCTCCTTGCTCGTCAAATCCAAAAAGACCAGGGGGGGGGGGGGGGGCAGGAGCAAATATATTCCTATGCAAATTAGCGTATGACATCATCTAGTGACTTTTTTGAGCAGCCTATAGCTTCTTTCCTTGGAAGACAGTTGGAAACTCTGCCTGGAGGCCAGTAGAGTCAACTCCTCTCTCTGGCAAGGCGAGCGCTCTGCGGTGACATTTCAAAGTTGTCCGGCGTCTTTTCTGGCAGCTAAAAAAGAAACAGCTGAAAGAAATAAACGGTTGAGCAAACTCGTCGCTTCATATTCCTGTCGCCCCTCTATAAGCCTCGCCAAGAGATTCACTCCGCTGCATTCAAAAAACAACGGCTACACCCACACAAAGTCAAAGTTTCAGTCAGAAGGCTGCACCTTTAAACTTAGACTTAAAGCAATATTCCACTTAGTTGTTCTGCACTTGACCGCCATGAAAACCAGAATATAAAAATACTGAAAACTGACATTTAAAGGTCCCATATGGTGTAAAGCAGGACTCCCTTTGCCTCTGTGATTATAAAGGAGTTGGATGGTCTATCTAAACATGGTGAAAGTATCAAAACGCACGGTCGCCAACTAAATCCACACAATCCATATTAGAAAAGCGAGCCTCTAAACGAGCCGTTTGGACTTCCGTAACTTTGTGGCGTCACAAAGGTTCGCTCATTAGCATTTTTGTAAGAAATAATAGAGTAACAAAGTGTTTTTTTCAAAGTGGTCGAGCGGTCGTCATTGTTTATTACCGGAGAGTTTTCCCTACCTGTAGCTGCCGGGCCGCGGCGTCTCACGTTTCACTCTTGAAACGGTTAGCCAATCGGAGCAGAGGGGTCGTTAATATTAATGAGCCTTAAAGACACGGTGACAGAAACAGCCTGTTCTTGGTAAGGCTCAGAGAGATGCTGGAAAATGAACGTGGAGAAATGGATTGAGAGTGTTTTTGGTTCATGACACCACACACACAGCTTTGAACCTCAAGACACAAAATAAAACTCTGGAAAATGGAGAATATGGGACCTTTAACACGCTGGTGAACAGATTCAACAACAGATCCTGCTACTGTGATTTTCAATTGAATTTTGATTCAACATAATTTCACCAAATAGCATTTTTACTGATAGAACACAACATAGCGGAGGCATACCATTTAGGAGAGATATTTCCTGTTTGAGAGATCGGATCTACTTTGATTTTTAAATACTAATTTTAGTGTAAACCAAGAATAGAAATGCAAAATGATGACCCGGGACTGCTTTGTTGTCTTGAAAGCAGGAGCTGTTGTTGAATCTGTTCATAAACGTGTTAAATGTCAGTTTTCAGGATATTTTCGTGGCTCATTCAAATGAATGGGAAGTAAAAATCTGAACGCTACAAACTCGTCCAGCTGCATCCGATCTTGGCGAGTAGTTTATATTCTGGTTTTCATGGCGGTCAAGTGCCAAATAACCCCCATGTTAAAACTAAGTGGAATATTGCTTTAAGTCAGACGGCAGGCATTCACATGTACGCTGACACGCACACACGTGTATTTTTTTTTATCCGCACGCGCCCACGCCCTCGTGAACATGTACGCTCACCGTTTGACAGCAAAGTCCTCTGAAGGTTCAGCTGAAGAGCCGCGCTCCTTCTCTTACTTCCTCGTAATCCGCCCACGGGAAAATAGTGGAAGTCTTTCAAAGCCGTGTGAGTAATTGTCAGGTCGGTGCGTTGCTGCGAGTCGGGTCTGCTGGGTGAGCGCCGGCTGCATTCATCTGTGTGTGATAAAGTGGTATAAACCCCAGGAGAGGCAGCGCAGAACACTGTAAACCTGCAGATGAGGGGAGGAGAGATTGCCATTGATCTGAGTGTTATTAGCATGATGATACATGGAAAGAGAGAGGAGAGAGAAGAGAGAGAGAGAGGAGGGAAGGGAGAGAGAGGACTGGTCTTTTCTTGCCATTTCATTCTATAATAGTGAAATAAAACCTATTTGTTCCTCAGAAGTCAGAAGCATCAATATGTGCTTATTGATGCTGTAAATGTTAACAGCGTCTCTCTTCTCTACCTGTCGGCCAATATGGAGTTACGTTACATCACTTTAAAGAGCCATGTTGCTGACTTTAAATTCAGTTTGTGCTGTTGGCAAGTCACCTCTAAAAGTGCAATAAATTCACCAAAAACATCTTCATTTTCACAACAAAATCCTGGTTTTTCCACTACATCTTCCGCCTGTCTTCATAACTGTTGCTGTATTCCTTTCCGTTCACAATAGAGCCTTGATTACTTCAAGAATTTCGACCCAGGGGGCGTCCTGGTGTGTCGGTGGTCTATAGGGAGCATACCATGTGAACGCGATGTCCAGCCGGGTTCGAGTCCGGCCCAAGACCTTTGTCCCATGTCACTCCCCTCTCTCTCCCAACCTTTCCTGTCTAATTTCTATCTGATAAAAGGCAAAAATGCCCCCAAAAAATTATCTTTAAGAAACTAATTTCACCCAAATCTAAGCTGATTTTGAAACCACAAGGAGGAAGTTGAGGTTTTGGTCAAACAATGAATATTTAAAATATCACTGACCCTGATTTTCAATATTTATTCACGCCAATTTACAGCCCAAATGCCTCATAACCATGCAGAACGCTGAAAAATAGCTTTTTTAATGGAATGGGCCCTTAATTCCTGTTATGTGCTCGTGTGTGTGTGTGTGTGTGTGTGTGTCCTTTTAACATTGAATAGATGTTGATAAGCCTGCACCAGTGTTGAAAACCACGAAAACGCCAAAATTAAAGTTGAGTCGACGTCCGCAGTCGTCCATCACTGCTGCCTGCATCGTTTTGTGGAATCAGGACCTAAATATCTTTCTGATATCAGCTCAAAACAGTTTTCAAAGCTGTTTTGATATGAATTTTTGCTGTGCCATAATATCATATCGTGAAAATGTTGTTGAACTTGCACATCACCGTCCATCAAATGCTTGTTTCAATGCATTTCTCTCTTGTTCTCATTGGATTTACCCACAGACCTCCTAATGTCTTTTCTCCCCTGGTGAGAAAGTTGTTAATGTCCAATCATCCAATAATTGAGTAAATCACCAACGATGCACCTCTCCACCTCAATTTCCTCGTTCCACCGCTTCCCCATTCTCCTCCCTAATCTCCTCAGTATCTCACAAAGTGATGCAGAGGAGAGTAAAACCACCTAAACTCACTTTACACAACTTTTTATTTGCAGAATCGAGTTTACTCACCTTTTTTAGGCTGATATAAATCTTCAAAATGCACAGTAAATGTATAATATACAAAGTAAATCATATCAAACTGATATAACTTATGTGACGTCTTTTAATAAAAAATAACAAATGAATGCTTTTCTGAAAATATAATTGATTTCCGTTTACATTGTTGGTTGTTTGAGTGGAGGTCACAGTTTTCCCACTTTTCTATTCACTACTTCACTAATAAAAGCCCTATTCTCCTCCCAAGTCAGCATCCCCTCCTCTTCCTCCTCTTCCTCCTGTTTCAGCACAACCTTGAACTGCATTCAAAGACTGACTCCACTTCACCATGTCAGAGCTGGAGATGTTGCATAAGCTTTCCATTTCATTATACCTCCTATACCTCCTGTTCTCCTCTCTCTTATTCCACTCTTAATAGAAGAACCTTGAGCCAATGAATTGCCCTTCCCTATAGCCTGAGTCCCGCAATAATAACATATAATATGTAATAATGATTATTTATTTATATGATTTAACCGTTATTTTACCAGGTTGTCTCATTACAATCTCTTTTTCAAGAGATTAAAGCATAATAGCAGTGTAATGGTTTTTTTTTTCCTCTCACCATTAATGCCCATGAACAGTCTGAATCCACTGATGTATTTTCCAGTCAGAAGCTCCTACTGTCTGTTACTGCAGGTTTGCAGAAGTCATAGCCTCCCATTGTTTTCAAAAATACCTTAAAAACATCTCAGAGACAAACTGCTGCCTTGGCTCACGTAATAAATCATTCTAAACAACGCGTCTATTGTATTTTCTCAAGATTTTATAATTCCAAAATCACTGCAGTTGTATCAGAAGTCGTTCCATTCTGCCAGAATTGAATGTGAAGTGATCATTGCTTGTATTCGCCTCCCACTCTGCCGTAAGTTTTGTTTTGCCTCTTCACTGCCACCAGAAGTACGTAACAGTGCGCAGTAACAGAAAAAGTGAAAATAGTCCCGAATAAACGCGATAAGTAGCTGTGTGATAAAGGAGAAACTGCAACACATCTGCTGTTCAACATGATGGATTACATTCGTCAAAGCAGCAGTTTGTCTCTGAACTGTTTTTTTATTTTTATTTTTATTGGCATTTCTCATTTGAAAAGGCAAACTAATATTGGGCAATAGACAAGAAACAATAAAAAAAAACATGTAACTTAAACAATACATACACCCAGAGACATAAAAAAAGGAAAGAAAAGTACAGGTAGCCATTACAGTAAACCACAGCATACATCAGGTATTGTTCCCACAACAACAGGGACTGTACAAGGCTTGTAAGGTAATCAATAAATGGCTGCTACAGTGTAGAACTTGGTAGAAGAGCCATACAGTTAGAAACTGTAATGTTAACCCAGTGTTTGAAAGATGGGGGGAAGTTTGTTTCCAACTCGACAGGATCAGTCTCCTCGCCGTCTGCAGTAGAACAGACAGCAGTGGGTTTAGACTTTTCATTGGTATTAATGGCGAGAGGAAAAAAGTAAAATTACACCGGTGTTATCCTTTAATATCAATCCTGTGGTCCTCATTGGTCTTTACACACTGAGCACGCTCAGGGCTGTCAACTCTGGAACACATTACCAAATGAAATCAAATTAATTCCAGATATAAAATCTTTTACAACAAAGGTTAAGTGCTGGCTAAAAGCAAACCAGAGCTGTACTCATTTTTAGCAAATTGTACTCTAAATTACTATTGGAGTATAGTGTATGTGTATTGGTGTATTGTGGTATGTGTATTTTATTGTATTTCCATATCTGTAGTGTATTTGTGGTTTTATGATACTGAAAGCTGTATATTTTAATTACACTGTACATGTAAAAGCCCGACTAGGGACAAGAGTTGAAAATTAGCAATAGCTATAAACTCTCTGTGCAGCACATTAGTTTCATGCTCTGTATTGGAACTATGTTAAATTGCATCGTCCCTATCAAATAAAATTCAAATAAAATAAAATAAAATAAAGTACCAAACCTCCTCATCACCGGTTCCCCAAAGGATCCTTCAGTTAAAGCTAAAATGTCACATGTGCTGCAGGAGGTTCGACCGATATGGATTTTTGAATATTGATACCAATACTGATAGTTTTAGACTCAAGTCGCTAACAGCCCATGTTTTGTGCTGATATTCATTATCTTTAAATTTGATGGTTTTCATGCCAAAAAATTAAGAGTATTCAGATTTATTTTATTTAATGCATGATGGTTGAAAATATGATTGAAATGTTCAGTGAAGGGCCTCAAATCAGCGTTCTTTGCAGTGTAGCTGCCCTAAAAACTAAACTCTCTCTCTCTCACTGTCTCTCTCTATCTCTCACTCACTCACTTGCTCACCCACCCATACACACACACACACACACACACACACACACACACACACACACTCAAAGAAAACACATCTCCACAGAGAATGGTGAGGGACAGTAATTACCATAACTGAAATTATTTCCATAATCATCTGGGCTAATTAGAAACATGAAAGTAGGGCAGCCACTCAACCGTTACGTAAATTATTGTAGCCCGCATTAACGGTCACATTTTTCTATTAACATGCTGGTCATCATGGCAATAACAATCAGATACACTGTTCAGCTACAGGAGGTAAGTTTTTGGTGGGGTGGGAGTTATAAATACAATTTCTCCAAAAGGAAATCAAATGCATGTGTCATTGGTTGAAATCAGAATATATTTGCCCTTTCATTCCACTCAAACTACCAAAAGATACATTTTTGCTGATGTTTGGGTCATGCTTAATATTTTTTTGCGAGCTAGTCCAACTGGATCCATCCGCTCTTTGGGTCAAAGCATCAAAGAGTCTGGTTTTAATGATTTTTTTTTGTTGTTTATAAAGAAATGATGCCATAAAACTAATTTGTTGAATAAATAATGATGTGGACGGTTCATTCTCATTACACAATATTTCAAAAGTTGCTTTGGATGTTCTGAAATGTCTTCTCTAAAATATCCGTCCATCACAACCTCCCAGAAATGTCAAACCCGCTGTTATTCCCGTATTTAAGGAGCTCATCATGGTTGTACGATCAATAGCTGGCGCATTAAAATATTACCAAGTGCATTTCTTTGTTTTTGTTTGCGGATGAAAGCCTGAAACGTA
>NC_136016.1:21437175-21524675 GCF_048128805.1 Centroberyx gerrardi
CCTGGAAGACAAATGATAAACAAACATGGAGGCTGCAGCTTCACAAGCTAATTGGATGAACTTCATTGAAACAAATGTTAGTTATGATGATTAGTCCGGTTAACTACACATGTAATAAAGGTGTTTTACTGGCACAAAACTAGATTTTTAGATTAAAAACTGGATTATCATTGCATCATAACTTGGAAACTCAGGTAGTAAAGTTTTCTCTGACTTTCCAACTTCTCCAACTCTCTCTCTCTCCCTCTCTCTCTGTCTCTCCCTCTCTCTCTCTCTCCCTCCCTCCCTCTCTCTCTCTCTCTCTCTCTGTCCCTCTCCCTTTCTCTGTCCCTCTCCCTCTCTCTCTCCCTCTCCCCCTCTCTCTGTCTCTCTCTCTGTCCCTCTCCCTTTCTCTGTCCCTCTCTCTCTCTCTCTCTCTCTCTCTCTCTCTCTCTGTCCCTCTCCCTCTCTCCCTCTCCCTCTCTCTCTCTCTCTCCCTCTCTCTCTCCTCTCTCCCTCTCTCTCTCTCTCTCTCTCTCAGAGAACTGAAACACAGGACCATGAAGGAGCCTGATGAGCCAAAGTTTCAGCTGCAGGAGTACGTCGACAAAGAGATGAGGACCGTTGGCTGCTGCCGCACATAGACCCATCTTGTGTGTGTGTGTGTGTGTGTGTGTGTGTGTGTGTGTGTGTGTGTGTGAGACATCAGCTACATTCCACTGGAGTACTGATTTGGAGTCAGCGTGCCTGGGAGTTATCTCCAAATCCACAGTGTTTATTTTTCCATCAGTGGTGATACGGCCGATATAATCTCTCTCCCAACCCACCTTTCCTCTGCAACTGTGAATGTAATATATCTCCTATTTACATATTTGCACATACACACGCATGTACACACGCACACACACACACACACACACACACACACACACACACAAACGCAACCCCTTGTGTTGTGTTTCCTTGTTTGTGTGTCTACTTTATGGCCCGTCATTCTGTGCAATTTTCAATTTTCCACAATTGTATGTGATGTACATATTTGAAATGTCATTTTAATTTTACTCTATGAAAGCTTTGTAGTTTGCATCTTTGTAAATGCCTGTCTTGTCGAAACAAAAGTATATAGAAACAAAAGGTAGATTCATAGAATTAGTAAAGATTTAGATCTTGTTAAGGTAATAAAATAAATAGATCTTATGAACACATTTATATTCTGCACCTATGTGAGCTGTCAAACAGCACTGTGTGCTGTTTATGGACAGGCATATCATGGTATTATGATAAATGTTAATATGTGTATTTGTGTTGGATAGGATCATGACTATAATCACACTGAAATATTCTTCAAGCCCTTTGCAGATTGAGTCCTGTCTAGTTCAAGTTTGAGTTAAAGTTGCTATGTGTTGCAGTTTAAACATGAATAAATCTTTACCGTATTCATTTTGAGACATTAGTATAATTACTGTAAAGAAATGAGACCAGCTATGAGAAAGTTGGCAGCCTCTATCAGCCTCTACTCTGCATCCTCCATTGTTTCTCCACCTGGTTTGGAGGGAAATCTGCGGGGCTGATGGGAAATGTAGTCTTAATGTGGAGAAACACTAGCACTAATGATACCACTGGTGTGAGATAGAGGCTACCAATCGTCTCAATCATGGTCTCATTTGTTTACGGTAATCATACCAAGGTAGCATAATTAATTTGACAATGATATATCGATGTGTATAAATGCTACACAGCACTTTTAATTTTCTTTCCACCTAGCCAGGCTTCATTTCAGTACAAAATAAATTGCTTTAACAGCCCAAAACAAACTTCAGTGCAAATGTGAACACAACAGATATACAATGCAAAGTGCAATACTGCCGTACTTATATTATACAATCAAGATCACTGAATCACACACACATGCATGCAGACATGACACCGAGCCACGGAGAAGCGAAGCGCTGAGGATCTGTACAGCCAGGAAGAAGCAGCTTTGGCTGAACCTTTTTGTGTTTTGTCTGTAGGTTTTGTACAGATGGAGCCATTTTCAAAGTCCCATGTTTTACTGCATGCCTGCTGAGCTACTGCTGCACTTTGGCTCCATCTTCAGTAGGAAGTGTTTGGAAAAGTCAAAGCTAAGTTTTCAAGAAGAATTGTCTGCAGTGGTAATGCAGGAAAAGTTGCAGGAAAAATGCATGAAGGGGACTTTAATAATGGCTGCCACCATATGAGTCTGTTGTTTTGAGTTCAGTAACGTCCAGACTCTGAATATTTTCTTCCAGTGATTTCTACTCAGTGATACTTATGATATTTTGTCAGTAGATCTATCGTATCAATGATGGACGATGATCGGTTTCATACTGCTGTCTGTTAATGTCGGAAATACTTTAAGTTCTCATTTGAAATACTATAAATACGGATTCAAATTATTGCTTGTATCAGTTGGTAACACTGAATCTTCATGTACAGCTTTTACAGTAGATTATAAACTCGTGAAATAGATCAGATATCAATAATTTATTGTCAACTTTGAATCTGTATACTGTATCTTATCTGAAATGATTTGTAATGTAAAAACATCCAGTGTTCACAATAAAGAATCAATCAATATGACTCAGTGAGCTGTTGTTTTTACCTCAGGATCAGTCAGGGAGCTCATAGATGGATCTACAGCGCCACCTAATGACAGACTTTAGTTACTGCAATATGGACTGTGAGTTAAATGGCTGAATTACAGTATAATGCAATATCAGGTACAGTATGGTCCATTTCTAACAGAGTTATTTTTATAGCGTTTGTAATTACAATCAAACTCTCCCTCTTAACCAAGTTTAATAAATTTACAGAACTTTGTCTTGGTGACATTTATGCAGGAACATAATTCACATACTCTAATGTAGGATCTATGATTCATTGTATTTCAGAACTACTTCAAACAATTGGATAAAAATCTATCATTGGTGATCATTGTTGTATCTCTTGTGAACCCCCCCCCCCCCCCCCCACCACCACCACCACCACCACCCCAAAAAAGAAAAAAATGACTAAAACTAAGTGTAACAAATTGTATAAAAAATAGTTTCTGTACACTCAGGTTCAAGGCTGGATTATGGACCGGGCCAGTGCCCCGGGGCCTCAGACTGCCAGGGGCCTCCAAAGCCTCAGGCCCCGCGGCCCGAGACTGCCAAATGATGTTGAACACCAGGGCCCTCGCCACATACAGTACGAGCTGACCCCTAGGGCCCCTGACACCTCGGGCACATACAGGCGGGGCTCCAAGGACATGTGCCTTGCGGGACCAGCATCCGGCCCTGCTCAGGTTGGATCTAATCAAAGGAATAAAGGTTTGTTTTTTCAGACAAGAAAAGCACCATGTAATGAAATGCAATGCAATTTATTTAAATGCTCAAACAGCACAAGGCACAACATACACACACACACACATTCTGTGGTGTCTCCCCATGCCACTGCCACCTAACCGCCACCAGAGGGAGCCGGAGAGCCGGGTGGAGCCAGAGAGCCGGGCGTCAGTTGGGGAAGGTGGTTGATAGTGAAACATCCGCTGCCAGCTCTCTGTAACCTGGAGGAAACAGCAATCAGCAGTCAGACTCTCTCTGGATACAAGGTTCACTCGCCTCCTCGCATCTTCTCCTCGTTTCCATCTTCTCCTGACCTTTGACCGAGGAGGCGAGGAGGAGACGCGAGACGAGGAGAAATCGTTACCAAACTGAATGCACCCAAAGAGAGCAGTTGCTGGAGGAGAGGGAGGGGACAGGAGGGAAGACAGCCGTACACTCCTCTACCCAGACAGCTGTGATCTGGCAGGACGAAAAGCTGCACCCCTGCTGTGTTACTGTTGTGTTGCAAACCTGCCTCACCTCTGTGTTAGGGGCGTGTTCAAGGAGAGCCAGGACCCAGATGCAGAATCGAACAAAAACAGTTTATTTTCAAAAGTTAACAGAAAATCAACTTGACGGGAAAAACGAGACCATGAACAGGCAAAATAACTTAAAGTGTCCAGGAGGGAAAAAACTCACTAGAAAACTGGGACTAGAGTATCTACAAGAGATACGCTGAGGAAACACTACGACAGGAGATCTTCACGAGAGCGAGGAGGCATGAGACACGAGCATGTGCGGGAATCATCTGACACTAGGGAGAATTTGGTGCAGGCTTAAGAAGCCGGGCTGATTGCGGGATGAGAGACAGGTGTGCCTTGTGAGCCTCACTCCCGTGGAGATCGGCCCCGCCCCTCTGCATGTACCTGCTGAGGGAGAGGGAGAAAGGAAAAGGATTAGGTGGGCGGGCAAAACACAAAGAGCCAGATCATGACACTCTGTTTCTCTCTCTGTGTGTGTGTGTGTGTGCGCCTCCAGGAAGGCACACAGTTCTGTGCATTATGTCACCACTGATTTGGGGGGATCTTGTATGGGGAAAAAAACAAAACTTAACACTATAAATAAGCCATTTTTCTGTTTGACTTCTGTGGCTGAATGTTTAGAATAACATGATGAACAGACGGAGGGGTGGAGCTTCCTGGAGAGTCAGTGGTACTCAACTGGAATCATTTTATTATTTACTCTCTTCAGGTGAAGTCAAAATTTGAAGCAATAGTGGTGATGAAAGATAAGGAAGAAGATCATGACGGTCAAAATTCACCATAAATCCGTATTTGAAATATAGATTTAGGCCTTTATGTTCCTTAGAGAACATTCCCATATGTCCGGTTCCATCTTCTGCCATCATCTCCTGCTCAATACTTCGTCTTCCTCTCCTCATTTGCCTTTTTGCTTGCTCCCCTCCACAGGGAGGTCAAAGGTCAAAGTGTGGTCAAAATATGCATCCTATCTGCTTTACTAAACACAGTTGTCTTGACTTCATCTGTTCATTTCCTGGTGTCCTTTTTCGTATTCTGTCCATTTATAGTTTCACAGCTTTCATTAGTTATATTCAATAGGCTGGTTTTGCCAGCTTTGTTTCTATATTTTGGGTTTTAAATGGGTCTTAAATTCAATTCCAGGTAAAAAGTCTTAAATTTGACTTGTTGATACCTGCAGATATCCTGACCTGTTGACTAGAAGCCGTTTAAACCGGTCTGTCAAAGCTACTCATAAAGATACTCTGATTTCCATGAAGTAAAGGTAATGGGAGTTAATTTCATGGGGACTTTAAGAGTATTTAGCTCAAAATAATCCCAAACGGCGCTCACGACAAACGCTATTTCCTCTGTTTTTGAACATGAGTTGTGTAAACAGCGATGGCAACGCTGCCACCTCCTGTGAGAGCGGGAGGATTTCTGCATCCGAGAAATATCTGTAACTCCGAGCTGCAGGGAGAAGAGTTGAGACTGTGTGGAGTGATGACCAGGCCGGACTGACAGGCCGTGAACCATGGCAGTGTTGAACCCTTCATGACCCAGTACACACACACACACACACACACACACACACACACACTGTATTACCCCACCAGCCTGAAAAAAACACATGTATTCAGTTCAAACACACATGGGGGAAACTGTACGGAGAACAGAACGGAGAGAGCAGGTGGAGGAGAAGAAGAGAGAGAGGACAGAGTGACCAGACGGAGGAATGGGTCGCCGTACAAACCATCACCACACAACACGGGGCGATCAAATGTCACACAGGGAGAGAGAGAGAGAGAGAGAGAGAAAGAGAGGAGAGAGCAACATGACCTGTGAATAGGAAGAGGAGAAAAGAACCTCTCTCTCTCTTTCTCTCTCTCTCTCTCATTAAAGGGGCATTACATAATCTTTATCAGTCGCCAGCAGGAATTGCAACATCTTAGGCTCTAGACTAGGATCAGGTACACACACACACACACACACACACACACACACACACACACACTCTTCCACTTGCATTACTAACAGTTATTGTTGTAATTCACACTGTTTCATACACACAAACTCGTGCATGCCTACACACACCATAACACACACTCGCACACTTTTTTTTACAAGTAAGAGAATTTTCATGCCCTAAAACTATGCTGTGTATTGTATATATATGTAAAACTCACTTTTGTGTATGGAGAAATCAGATTTTGCAGATTGGCCCTATGTTCCCCTATCTTCAAAGTAAACTATTGATCCAACTTTCATCTCCCATCTAAAAATAGCCTTGAATTAGTCTTGAACTCATTGTTTTGAACTTTGATCATACTGATTTGAATAGATCTTTCATCTCTTCAGGCTCTCAATTTAGACTTCCACATGATGATGATGATGATGATGATGATGATGATGATGAAGGCATAATGAATGTTCATTGCGTTCGCTGCACTTTGCCTCAATCTAGTGCTCCCTCTCTCTGTCACTGTGCCCTTCGTTATGAAAGGAAAATGTGTTTCCGTGTGTGTGTGTGTGTGTGACCATCACCGTGTGCTCAGACCAGCTGTGATTCAGAAGACTTCCCTTAAAACATCCCGGTCTGGAACAGTAAGACAATATGACCCGTACATTTTTCCTCTCTCTGTCTGTCTGGTTTCAGCAGCAGCTAATAGAGGATGAGGGACCTGAGGCTCCTCTTGACCTGAAGATATGACCAGATACAAGTTGCTGCTGTTCCCTCATGATAAAGCCACCCTCAGTTAGATGATATATGATATGATGTAATGATATTCAGTATTGATAATAAGGATAGAATGGATAATATTAACTCCATATTGATACCAATTCTGGTTGTTGCATTTTTGGTCGTTCCTTATTTTTTATTTTTGGTTATTCCTTAATTTATTTTTGCTTGTTCCTTATTTTATTTTTATGTATTTATTTACTTTATTTTATCATGTGTCTGCTCTCGCACACATACTTTTTGTTATACTGTTATGATGTTGTGTTGTGTCCTAATTGCATCGATTATTATCAATAGCCTGTTATTGTTTTAATTCAAGTGGAGGTTCTCCTTATTAACCTGCGGCTTCTGACCTCTCCTGCACAATAACTATATCTCCTTTTTGTCTTTATAACAATTTTTATACTACTACTACTACTTCTACTACTGATAATAATAATAATAATAAATCTGTTCATCAATTCTAATACCAATTCATTTTGCAAGCATGGTTTTTCCTCTCAGCATGGGTACCTATAGCCTGCCCATTCAATGCTAATGGGAACAGAGGTGTGGTGTGGATTTATATTTTAATTTCTGATTCTGATAGCTGTTCCAGGCTAAAGGCTTCCAGAAGGCAAGACGTTGGAAAGTTTAGATCCTCAATTTTCAGATGTAGTAAGTCTGTTGCCTCCTGATAAAGGTCAACAACGAGATCTGTTAAAACAAGCAGAGACACGCTGTAATGTCATTTCTGCGCAGCAGGGGTCGCACTTGTATCACAGTTACACTGAGGAGTCAAAAGCAGCGACTGTCGCCCTTTGATTCTGTGTTTTCACTGAGAGCAAGAGTGGATGGAGAGAAGAAGAATAAACAAGAGAAATAAAGGTTATAAAGAATGGAAAGAGGGCTGCGTGTCACTTCAGCACAGCAGTGTTTGAAGAGAGAGAGAGAGCTTCCATTCTCACAACATGAAACTTGCAGAGAAAATGTTGGGAAAAAAATCTTATTTTATTGATATTTCAGGTTAAGGAAAATACATGAAATGGTGACACTGCATCCTGGGCCTTTGTTGGTACGGAGTTAGGTTTGCTCTCTGGCAGCAAAGTTAGTTAAAGGTGCTATATAGCATTTTTAAACATCAATATATCACTGTCACTCTTCTTCTTCTTCTTCTTCTTCTTCTTCTGTTTTGTGCCTCAGAGCAACCCAGCAGATTTCCTGCCCAGTCTGACCTGGTGGCTCACAGTGTAAAACACAGAGAGGCTGACAAGCTTCTCAGCAATGATCTCATTTGTTTACTGTTATAATACTGATGTCTCAAAATTAATGTGGTAATGATTTATTGACGTTTAGTTTAGTTTATTTGCACATATTAAAACAAACAAATAAAAAAAAAGAAAAAGAAAAGAAAGGGTGAGGTGAAAAGCCCAAGATGAGCTTCTATCAAAACATCACCGAGGTTCTACTAATTAAGTTGCAATCATTGAAAGTTCATTTTAAGTAGTTACAATAATGAAAACACAATTACTGAAATGTAGATACATAATAGTGTTTGGTAAACTGTTACAACAAATATCAATAAATCATATGAATCTCCAGGATATTAGGTAAGCGATCAAATGTAGGCTGTAACTGAGAGCATTAGCAGCTGTCAGAAACCAAAACCTCTCTTATTTTTCTTTTAAATACATTTAAGGAGAGCGATGAATCTGCTAAATAAGAAAAATTCCAAACTATAACCCGTCTATATCGAATTGAAAACTGACTTCTTGAGGCGTGGCTCAGTGGGAGGTGAAGGTTATAAAACGTTAAAATGCTGCAAAAATGGCTCCACAACTCCTGCAATAAAATCGTTTTGCAGTGGAAAACCTGTCCACAGAAAGAGAGAGAGAGAGAGAGAGAGAGAGAGAGAGAAAATGTCATTCCGCCCCTCCGTGCATTAGTGAACGTGTGTGTAAATGTGTGCATTGGTGTGAGTCGTCCCACTCACTGACACAAGCTCTCATATGACTTGGCGAGGACCATCTGTTGCACTGGCTGCTCCGCTGTCATTAGCCCCACCGAAGGGCACTATAACCCCAATGGCTCTGCTGGAGTGTGTGTGTGTGTGTGTGTGTGAAGGAGAGTGAGTGAGAGAGAGAGAGAGAGAGAGAGAGAGAGAGAGAGAGAATTCATCCTTCACCAGTTACCAAGCTGCCCACTCCACTGCAGTTAAGTAACAACAAACCCCAAACAAAGCCATGTGCTTGTGTGTGTATATGTGTGTGTGTGTGTGTGTGTGTGTGTGTGTGTGTGTGTGTGTGTGTGTGTGTGTGTGTGTCAATGACGGTTGCTTTATCTTTGATATTGGCACATCTGTCTCTCAGCCCATCAACCATCACCAGCTGGTAACTGGTCTTTGTTTGCTTTCTGTCAAATCCTTAAGTCTTTCCACTATCTGTGTATTCTGTTCACCACACACACACACACACACACACTCACACACACACACACACACACACACACACACACAAACATACAACGGTCCTCCATTGCTATTGTAGATTTCCGTTGTTGACAGCAGCCTGCAGCAGTAACACCAGTACAGACACAACAAGGTCTGGGTTATTTATAAGGTGAGACAAATGATGGAATATAAAAACAAAGTGCGGAGGAGGATGTTTTGTTGTCTGTTTTTTTTTGTTGTCTGTCTGTTGCCTTCTCTCTTTCTCTCCGTCCGTCTGGTTGTGACTCACTGGACGTTGTTGCCACCGGTGAGATGAAACAAACAACAAAACAAACTGACGCTCCGCTAACTCAGCAGCATCATTAGCGACTTACAGGAGGCGGTGCGGCGTTGACAGTATGTTTATGTTTGATGTGATGATGATGATGGGTTTGTCATGTCATGTGACGCCTGCAGTGCGTTTCACTGAGTCTGACTAAGCTCTTTTAACCAGACACTATACTTTAACTTTCTAATATTGTGTTTTATACATGTACTTTGTATATGTGTACTTTCATTGTTTTGCTTTATCTTCGATGTTCCTTTTAATCAGGTTCGTCAAGCACTTTTAGTTGCATCATTGTATACTGAAAGTAAATTTAAGTAAATTAAACTTGACAAGTCATGTCACATCATGTCATGTTACATCATGTTGCGTTGTGTTGCGTCATGTCATGTTATATTATGGATTAGATTGGCATAAATTGGTTATGTTATGGATTGGTATGTCATGTCATGTCACATCATGTCATGTCGTGTTATGCTACACTACACTGCACTGTGTTTTGTCACATCACATCATGTTACGGTATGGATTGTTTTGGTATAAAGTGGTATGTTATGGATTGATAAGTCACGTCACATCACATCATGTTACGGTATGGATTGTTTTGGTATAAAGTGGTATGTTATGGATTGATAAGTCATGTCACATCACGTCATGTCATGAAAGAGAGACAGAGAGAGAGAGACACTAGTAGTGTAATGTAAAAAAGAATGACTGATGCACAGTGTCAGAGAGAGCGAGAGAAAGAGAGAGAGGGAGAGAGAGAGGGAGGGAGGGAGGGGGAGAGGGAGGGAGGTTCTTTTCTCCCCCTCTTCCTATTCACAGGTCATGTTGCTCTCTCTCTCTCTCCCTATGTGACATTTGATCGCCCCGTGTTGTGTGGTGTTGTGTGGTGATGGTTTGTACGGCGACCCATTCCTCCGTCTGGTCACTCTGTCCTCTCTCTCTTCTCCTCCTCCACCTGCTCTCTCCGTTCTCCTAAACTCTCATTTCCGACTGACAAAGAGATGAATCAGTTGGGTTACAATGTTCCTGCAGCGTTTCCCCCATGTGTGTTTGAACTGAATATATGTGTTTTTTTCGCTGTTTGCACAACTCATGTTCAAAAACAGAGAAAATAGCGTTTGTCGTGAGCGCCGTTTGGGATTATTTTGAGTTAAATGCTCTTAAAGTCCCCATGAAATTAACTCCCATTACCTTTACTTCATGGAAATCAGAGTATCTTTATGAGTAGCTTTGACAGACCGGTTTAAACGGCTTCTAGTCAACAGATGCTACATGTCAGGATATCTGCAGGTATCAACAAGTCAAATTTAAGACTTTTTAGATATTAAAGTCCTCACCACTTTATTCTGGCCAATCATATTTGTGATGCAGCCCAGTTGGCTTATTTAATGGATAAAAACATAATGCAGCAACCTCTTCTCTCACAATAATATGAATCTTCCAGGGTATTTGGTGAAATTCAAGAACTCACAATTGTCATGTTACGGGCTGAGACATGACACCGGTCAGAATTAGATATCGTAGAATGGGAAGCGGTGATCCTTGAACGGAGAGAGCTGAGGTATAATGATGAAATTGGGTGCTATAATTTAACAATAATAATAAAAAATAATCTAGATCTTTCAAGGCCATCCACCCATTTTCAAAAACTTTTAAGGCCATATTTCGTTTTTCTCAAATCCACAAACTTTTAAGGATTTTGAGGAAGGAATATTTTGCCTCAGCTATTATTATTGTGTTATGATTCTGACCCTTACACTGCTTGCTTGTAATTCACTCTAGATAAGAGCAGCAGCTGAATGGATCGATTATCTGGTATCAATACTGGAAATGAATACTTAATCTTCGCTGGTGCGTGGCTGGGTGACAAGATGTGTGTTAATGTGGGTGTTTTGCTTTTGTTCCACATGTGAATAGAGCAACATCAGTGTGTGTGTGTGTGTGTGTGTGTGTGAGTAGCCCTCTGTTATGGAGACGGCAGGCCTTCCAGCCACTTAGTCCCATTAAGATAAGCCTCTCCTCCTATCAGCCGGAGAACATCAACAAACGCTAAGCCAAACCTCCTGCTGGGACACACACACACACACACACACACACACACACACACACACCCACCTTGATTTGCTTGCTTTTCCGTCGAGTAGTCAGGAGGGCCACATGTGTTTATGTTTTCATCCACAAATTCCACCCCCACTGACTTGTACCAGATAAGACGAGGAAATGAATGAGGAGGAGGAGGAGGAGAGAGAGATGGAGAGAGAGATGGAGAGAGAGATGGAGAGAGAGGCGGAGAGAGTGGCAGGCGGTTCTCACAGTGGAGAGATGTAGACGATGTACTTGACACGTCTCCTCGCTCCTTCCCTCCGAGGTGTGTTCACTGTAAGAGTATGTGCTGTTCTTTTTTAATGAATTCGTAATGAGCGAGGGAGTGCAGAGACACGGGCGGAGAGCGAGATGAAAGGAAAACAGGCGGACGAGAGGAAAACAAGCCGTGAACAGCCGCTCACCCCCGACCCTCCGTCCACCTCCGTCCACCAACAGCACCAGTCCAATTGTTCAGGAGGTTTCAGGAGGAAGAAAATGCCACTTAATCATTGACAGCACAAAATCAAAACAAAATATCTCTCTTTTTAAAATAAGTAAATAGTTAACTTACTTCCACAGTCGACCAAAAAAAAGATACTATTTCAGATTGAATCATCAAGTTGAGACCTTGAAAGATGGTATATTTAATTTTCATTGTATAAAGCGTTTTGGAAATGAGAAGTGTTGGGGAATCTACTTTAAAAGCGTAGTTTTATAACAGAAGTTATTACAGTGAAGCGTCGCTCAAGAGAAATATGGTTTTGTTCAGTGAAGGTACGTAGAAAAACTAGTTCAAACTACTTTGTAAAGAACGATTACACCTACATCTGCAGTGTCATAATTTTTTTTTTATTTCATTTGAAATAAAATTGAAAGGAATGCTCACTGTGCTTTCAATGCCCAAGTAGAGCAATCCAATAATCCTATCTGGGTTTGCAAGGTACACGGACTTCCTGTTAAACTTCTAACTTTAGCATAAAGAGAGGGTCTTTGTAACATCAGACTCATACAGCCTTGAGAATTATATGTCAGAAATAATTGAAAAGAATCAATAAAAGCATGAGAAAATGCAATTTCCTTCTTATAGCTGAAGGTAGTTACAGTACATCTCAAAATGATAAAAGAGGTAATAAACTAATATAAGCACTATTGAAATTGGAATTTAGTTGAACTGCCATCAAACATTAAAACAACAATATATAGATCGGATATATCATGTTATCAGTCCGTCTGTGACTGTGTGTTCCTCTGTTTGTGACCTGACATTTGTTTTTCAATGATGTTGGGAACATTTTGGGGTGTAAACGGTTAGCGGTGGGCGAGGCCAGCGGTCAGTTGAGTTGTGGCTGTCAAGGTGCGGCCAGCAGCCACAGAGCAGGAAACATAAGCATTGTTTTTTTTTAATTGCAGATTGGCTGTGTTCAACAGAAAAACAATGAACCGTACTGTTCCCATTCTGAAATATACTATAAACCGAAGGGATATCCTCGGCCTGATTTTGGTGGAATTCAATCGATAGAACTTGTGATTAAATGTATTTCTGTTTACCACACAGCACTGCAGCATCCGTTAGATTTTTTTATTTTTTTATTTGAATTTTACTTGATAGGGACGATGCAATTTAACATAGTTCCAATACAGAGCATGAAATTGATGTGCTGCACAGAGAGTTTATAGCTATTGCTAATTTTCAACTCTTGTCCCTAGTTGGGCTTTTACATGTACAGTGTAATTAAAATATACAGCTTCTTCACCTGCGGAGGCTTTACAGGCGGCGACGGCTACCTCAGTCTGTATGGGTGACAGCTCATCATGATGACTGACACGTGTTCGGGGGAGACTGAGGGAGTGGGGAGGGCAGGACCAAAACCCCATGACTCCGGTCGAAAAGTTACATAATTACATGTAGCGAAACCGCTCCTGTCACCACTGCTGATGGAGCCATTAGTCATGCATGTGAGGGATTCAGCAGGACCGCTGTGTCCAGCCAAAGGGCCGGCCATTAGGGTTTATTCTTACTGAGTCCAGTCTCCGCCGGTCCTCCGAAGTCCTGCTGATCTGAAATGCGGCGGCCCGGTGGGAGCAGAGTGATTCTGCCGTGTGGGGCCTGAACACTGTGGTAACCCCACAGGGGAAAGTGCCGCGCCGCTGAGGCATGATTTAACGGACAATGGCAGCTTTTCTGTTTTTAGCCGTCCGCTGGGTACGAACCGGGCACGCCGGATGCATTTATAGATCTATTTGGTCCCTCAATAACCGGGGAGTTGTAATGCGTCTTTGTGCGGCGGTGATGAGAGGGGCGAGGAGAGGAGTGGTTCCAGCCGGGGGTTGATGTGTCGAGCTAAAAACGACTCGCAGAAAAGATAGCGGAGAAGAAAAGCCCCATTGTTTTTTCTGCAGCCTTGTGAGCAGAGCCCGGCTCCCTGCTGCGCGGCTGATTTGGGAAGGCAGCAGCTTCTTTGGTGCTGCAGGTAAATTAAACTGACCTGTCTCTGAAATTATAGGCGTCATCACGCTACATTAGGCGGACACGTGCAGGATTTGATATTCCTCCATGCCATACTTATCTCTCCTCATTTCATTTTCTATCTTATTCCTTTGCAGCTTCTGTCGGTGTGAATACTGCTTCCTTGAGCACTTTGCTTTTTGCTATTTTCAGAAACAATCATGCCACTCATTTACTCTCCCTGTCCAGATTTTCCCTGCCAGTCTGCCGGCCTTCAAGTCACATGAATTTCTTCCTTTATGTTAGCGTCCAATACATTTACAGGAGAGCCAATCATCGAACCCTTTGGTTTGGTCCTTAACTGAAGAAGAACTCGTTTCAAAGGGATATTTCACTTTGGTTTAAAAGTTGTTTTGGTATGGATATGCTGGATATATGAGCAACCAATCAATAACAATGGCTGTCATGGTTACATCTACTTATGGCACAAGCTTTCATTTTGCTTCTGAAAAATCCTATTTTTTAACATTAATCAAGGACACCAGCTTGATATTTGTTTTTGCTGCTCTTTGTGATCTTTTTAGGTAATTATGCCTGTTTTATAATGTCAATAAAGAGAGTCTAGTGTGAAACAAGAACAGATCCTGTACAGACCCACAGCACGTGTTCAATTCAATGCACTGAAGCATGGTGGTGATTAAACTTTCTAGGGGCAAATACTGTCAGAGATCTAGTGCTCAAAGGCCACGTTCACACCTCAGGCTTTCATGCTCACTTCTGAATTCCTGCTCATATCAGATCTATTCTAGGATGTCACCCATATATCTGTTAACTGACAGCAAAGCAGAAAAGACACGTGTGAGCAGAGAAGCAATATCCAAACATGTCACATCCATTTTTGTTTTCCGTTGCGGTATGTGGCTTTGAGTTTTGACTGAATTGAGGCGTCCAGTCAAGTCGGCTATTTGGCTTTATTTAACCGTGGACAACCTTTCCTAAATCTGCATTTCCAGGCCCATTTTGTTGTTTGGTGATGTATTTTTCTTATTCATGTGGGTAGCTGGCCAAACATACACCACATAATATCAGGTCAAGATATTTCCATCACAAAATAACTCCGAGAATGCACTGAACGTCACAGATTGAGGATATATAACAGTGTAAGAGTATCTGAGGGTGGATTCAAAGTGTTTCTCAGCAGCCGGACTGCGCTGCCCTCTCCATCTGCTCTTCAGAAGTCAAGTCCTCGTTGAAAATCACTCCATTTGTTTCATGACTGTACAGACGGTGCTAAAGTTAGTGGGGAAACTCGGGGGATCTGGTGTGAAGTAATGTCTTAGAGTCATGCTCACACAAGTCAGCTGCATTCATCTCTCATAAAAATGCTAAAGTTAGATTTAGACACAGCCTGGGGACTGGATCGTGCTGTGACTCACAGACAGACTGGCACAGGCTATTGTTTCAGACATGAAGGCTTTCATAATGAGTCTGGATTTGACAGCAGTCCCTGGGGCCTTTGCTTCTCTAATAAACACAGGCTTTCCTAGAGGAACACACAGGAAGGTCTCCTACAATAATACATAGAACACAATATCATATCAAAATAAAGGATAGTTCTGAAAATCCAGCTTGAAGATTTAACGGTTAGTAACCAACAGTAGCAGACTGGTTTTACTGGGCAGCTCCCAGGAACCAGATTCACAAAAGAGCTCTTAAGATAGATCTTAAGAAATTTTAGAAAAGTTCTTAAGAAGGCTCTTACATGCAATTCCCCAATATTTTCTTCAGATTTGTCTCTTCTGTTACGAACTGCTCCTTGCTTACAAACTTTCAAATAGGGCCGAACTAGCAACCACGATGTAAACAAGCATAAAACAAGGATTTCTAGGGGTGGCTATATATACAGTATATATTTTAAATAAGTAACTAAGTCTAGAAAAAGGCTTAGACATTGGTTACTGCCGTTTGACTAAAGGCCTCTTCAGTGTAAACATCTTCTTCTTTTCATGACACAAGAGACATACAACAAATAAAAACAGTGACAAGCTCAGCTTAACAATAAAATGTTAAGCTTAGAATGTAAGATACAGCAAACAAAACTACTGAAATACTTGTCTAAAATGTGCATTTAAATGAAGGAATTTAAAGGCTTATCTTGTCACTGCAACAATTTTAAGTAGAAGGTTATTTTAAAGTTAAGAAACAAATTTGAGAACTTTAGAATGCCATTTATTCATACGATTTTCCTTAGGAAGTAAAATAAGAAAGTTACGGAAATATTAAACTATATTTCGATGAATTTTTAACTTCTTAAGACTAAAGTTACGGGGGAAAACTGCTCTACAGAAATGTCTTTTTTTCCCTAAGAAGTGTGAATTTTGCGAATCCGGCCCCCAGGTTTGAATGTGTGTAACTGTGTGAGTATGAAGCAGGGCGTTTCTGAACAAGAGCGTGCATGCTCATGGGTAAATATCAGTGAAAAGAATAGACTCATGATGTCCCGCCTTGGCCCTGGTCCAACCTGCAGGGGAACAGCTGGAGCTGCAGAAGGTCTGCCAGATGTTGTGAATCACCTCAGACAGTCGGCCAGGCTGCAGATGTCTGCTTTGATACTGTGTTAGTCTTCTGTAAACCTGTAAACCTGTTCTCCATCCTGCCTGGACCCAGCCACAGGTGTAAATATAGACGGTTGTCATGGCAACGTCGGTAAAAGGTGGCTGGCCCTGTCTGTATATGTCAGTGTGGCAATTAGACTGTGGACGTGTGTGTGTGTGTGTGTGGATAACCCCCCCTCGCATTCCCGAGAATCACCAACTTCGCTGACTCGTTTCTTCTTCTTCATCCTTTTTGTCTTCTTTTCCTCAATCTTCTTCTTCCCTTCCTTTGTCTTCTTCTTCTTCTTTTTCTTCTATACTCTTCCTCCCCCCTCCTCTTCCTCCTGGTGTTTTGTATTTGCAGGCAGCCGTAGATGCCACTTACTTTCACTCGGGTTGCCAGGCTACTGTACCTTCGCTAAAAGGGTGAATACAGAGAAAGGATCTAAAATAAAATCAGCTGGCATTTCAATTCAGGAGAACAATTGTGAGAGTCGGAGAGAAAAAAGGGTCTTTTTTGTGGTTTTGTGCTCAAATCACCAGCGTTGCATGTGGATTTACATGTGAATATTTTGCATATTTCACAGATGCCACATGCTTGATTTTTATAAATAAATATGCTGTAGTCAGGATATCTGCACACCTTCAGAGTCTTCTTAGCAGGTGCAAAGGGAGAAGAGCAGGACTAAATAGAAAGGAGATTCTGTGATTTCTGTAAATATACAAACATTCAACTGTTACTATTACATTATCCACAGTATCCTCAGTCATTTGGATTGTACATTAATTTGCCCGAGTTACTTATTTCACGCAGATGGGAGGGGAAACACTGAAATAGAAGCTATTGTCTTCCACTCAATCATGCTGCATCTGCAAAACCAGCTCTGGCAGTGTGGCAATAAAGATATTCTATTCTATTCCATGCTATTTTATTCTATTTTTAGCAAACAGACATACCTTGTACAATATGACTTAAAGGAATACACCAAGTTTTTGCAAGATTGAGATAGCGATATTTTTGAGATAGGCCCGTGTTAAGTGATGAGAACATAGACACCAAAATCATCCATGTGTCCCTGGTAGATCGTTGGCTCTGCTGCTCCATGCTAACACTTTAGCTACACTATGTTGAGTGATAGTAGGCGATTAGCTTTATCTCAAAAGTGTGAAAATGAGAACTTGTAGCAGCTCTAAAGCTAAATGGTAAGTAATCTTAAATAAAATGAGGAAAGTCTGGAGGTTTTGTGTAGGAGATTGATCAAATTTACATAAATAAATAACATTCTGTTTTGAAGTAGCAGGAACTACTTTCCCTGGTGCCATAGGACGTCAAGGTGGTGATGAATACATGGTTTCAAAAATAACCTATATATATTGTGGAAATTATATTTCATTTTTACAATTTATAAATCTACAGGCCATATGATAAAGCCACTAACAACTTTCCATTACTGTCCAATTCCCCACACACAGTCGATCCACCAAGCATATTCAGAGAAAATCTCACATTTCACCTTGAAGTTTTATCATTTTGTTGAACAATTAATTGAAAAGAAGAATGGAAAATAAAGTTTTCTTGTTGTGAAATCTGCGTTACTCCTTCTTGCCTTTTGTTCTTGGTTTGCCAGAAATACATAGACCCGCTGTCTGGTTCATTCTCTACCAGCCTGCCTTATTCTTCACTGTCCTTGTCACGTCTCTTTGTATGAAGTTGTATCACACACACACACACACACACACACCTACACACACACACACACACACACAGTAACCTGAGTGCGGGTGGGATTACACCTCTGAGAACACAGTAAACCTGTTCACCCAGAAGGTAAAAAGCTGTACTGTATCGTGTGTCCGCCGCTCCTCTGAATATAAAGTCCATTTTTTTTGCGGTGGAGTTTCCAGGGGTGAGCTGTTGCGTCATGGCAGGTCGCGCTGTGGCGGATCAGGGAGTACAGGACACTCCGACAACAGCCGGCTCCTCTGCCTTCATCCTCCATCCGCCTGTCAGCATCTGCTGTGTGGATGAATATAGGGAATATGGGACCAGACACCATGAACTCAGGCTCATTTCACTTGACAGGAGGCTTGTTTTACATCAGAGAACAGGTTTGATCAAAATGTACTTTTTCAAACCAAATATTGGCCCACGCTGGTATAGCATTTTAAAGCACTGAATGCAAACTGAAGACACCGGTCACCCAGTATAAGGCTTGGATGAGGTGCTGGAGTTGGAGAATTATAGATTTGAAAAAAATCTGACCTAAACCTCACAATAAATGATTTTTGCACAGATCTTGAGTGTGTGGATGCCTTTTTCAAATCTATAAATCACTGAATGCAAAAATGAATGATCTTAAAAACAAAAAAAAACTTTCTTTCACAATGTGCCTGTTTTTTCATGTTGGTTCATGTGTGTTTGTGTGTGTGTGTGCAACACATTTGCATAACTTTTCAGCACAACAACAAAAGTAATCATAATTATCTCCGCCAATGAGTTTATGTTTTGTGAGTTTGTTTGTCTCTCTGTCTGTCAGCAGGATTTCTCAAAAACATGAACACTAGACAAGCTTTCCAGATGGTGAAAACCCTGACTGGATGTGAACCCAAACACAGTCCATCAACATCAACTGACACAGAACTTCTTCCAGTGCCCAAAAAATCCCGACCCACAGAACTCAACCGTTACCGCCCCATTGCCCTCACGTCCATAATAATGAAGTGCCTGGAGAATCTGCTGCTACACACCATCTTGCCAATTGTCAACCAACAACTGGACCCCCCTCCAATTTGCCTACAGGGCCAAGAGGGGCACAGAGGATGCTGTGGCCTGCCTGCTGCACCTCCTCCTCCAGCACCTGGATTCCCCAGGCACCTTCGCCAGGATCCTCTTCGTGGATCTCAATGTCAGGAAAACAAAAGAAATAGTAATAGGTACCACGTCACCCCAGCATCCCATCCTCATCAATAACGAAACCGCTGAAATAGTTGAAAGCTTCAAATATCTCGGAATTACACTGGACAATAAACTCAGCTTTGACCATCACACAAAGGACATTCAAAAAAGGAGCCATCAAAGGCTATCAGCCATCCGTAAACTCAAAGGACTCTATGTTGCCCCCCCATCTCCTCCTACTGCTGTACCAAAGTATTGTCCGACCCATCCTGATCTACTTGCTCCACCTGTCTCTTTAACATGCTCTCTGTCACAAACCGGGTTAAACTTACACGCATAACCAACACTGCTGCCAAGATAATAGGTCTCCCCACTCCCAACCTCTCAGAGCTCAACTGTAAGGCCATCACACGCATCGCAAATACAATAGCACAGGACATCACGCACCCACTCAATCGCCACTTCACTGTACTGCCCTCTGGGCGCAGGTACAGCACCCTGAGGTGCAGAAGGGCTCGCTTTGGCAAATGCCTGATACCCGCAGCCATAGCAGCCCTAAACAGGGTGACTCGCTGAGGGAACTATGAGTCTTGTCTAACTACCTAAAAACATAGAAATGGATTTCCATGAAATTTAGTGGACAGATCGGCCTTGGACATGGATCAACTGATTATATTTTGTTGATGATCCAGATCTGGGATCTCCCTCCGTAATTCGACAATTATTGTTTTTTAGCCTTAAGAGTTTGCAGGGTCAAGAAATCAGTTTAACTTAAAATGTAAGTGATAGGAATTATGTGTTTGGGTGTAACAGCAAGTTGGAGAATCAAGTTCCTTGTAGTTATGTTGTGTTTATGCATATGCATTGATATCAACATATGTTGCATTGAAAAGTAACAAATGTGTGCTTTTTCAAATTGGACACATATATATGCAGCGTATGTAAAGCATCCACTTAACTGTTTCCTTGATGAAATCTTGACGTCAAGTTAACTGTGACTGTAAATGTGTTTTCTCTCTCTAACCTATAACACGGTCGCTCTGCTCCTGAAATAGTCTCTCACCTAACAACATCACTTTTTCCTTAAAGCCAGAAGTCACTGTCACGGGTAGAGTCATTGCTATGGCCACCGGTGCCATGGCAACGAGGAATACATCGCTAAAGCAACGTGGTCGGGCCTCATTAAAGATGAAGACTGAATCTGAGCATGAGCCAATTACAATGCATGTGATGATTCATGCTGACCCTTCTTTTAAAAAAATCCTAAAAAACATCCATCCATATGGGGCGGTGGTGTGTGTGTGTGTGTGTGTGTGTGCATGTGTGTTAGGTATTTGGGGGACTGACTTCATCCGGACGCTTCTTTAAAGACAAATTTTGATAATGCATCAATTTACAGACCGCTACTTTACAAATTAAAGTGATTTAAACGTAAGTAGAGTGGAGACATTGGCGTCTGGAAGTACATTTCTCATTCATTTCTCCCATAGATTATTTGATTATTACCTATAACATTTTAATACTGTAAGGTAGACATGAGCAATCAAATTGTGAAACGACTATATACAGTATGTTCCTGCAGAAGCCATCAGTCCATCTGATTTCAACTTTGTCGTTAAGAAATCGTGTTTTATTCCTGAGTTCCTTGTGAAATTCTACACTGGAAAATGACCGAGACTCACATTTTCAGGCGCATTTTTCTCACCTGGCCAAACGAACCGAACTAAAGGAGGAAACGCTCCAGAGTTTGAATAAAACAAACATGCTTGGTGTGAAACCCAAGGACACGAAAGTCATTTGGGTACAGCAAGGTATATGGTAGCCTACATGCCTTGTAGTTTTTAGCATTATAGTGAAGAACAACGATCAAGCAAACAAAAAAAAAACAGACTAGAAATCTGTCTGGAAGCCACAAATCACTGGAAAACGAAAAAATTCAGCCAATGTTCCCTCTAAGCTGTGAGCGTCTCAGCAAGATATTTTCATGACCTAAATTTAATAATTCATCAGGTTAACCAAATTGCTCCAGAAACTTAGTCCATACAAGCGGGTTTCAGAGTTTCAGTGGCAAATGAAATCAGACGCAGGGACGTTTTGATTCCTTAAGCTTTAGTGTCAGAGAACATTGATTTCTTCACGTGTGTCTCGTCGGTCGGAGACGGATCATCGCGTCTCGCCAAGCTTATTAAAGGCTCGCTCGGCACTCTGGGGATCAGGAACGTGCGGCGATGGAGACGGACACAGTGACAGTTCCCCGCCTCGACGTGCTGCGCTGCCTTCCTCTGTCTGGAGGGAAGAGAGAGAGAGAACATCATGTCCAACTGCAAGACACCATTTGGTAGTATAATGTTTCCTCGCTTGTTTGCCAGTTTTTCTGCTTATTGCTACAGAACGTGCCTGTGTGTGTGTGTGTGTGTGTGTGTGTGTGTGTGTGGCAGAGGTCTTCTCTTCCATGTGTATCATGTTGTTGTGAATTTCCTCCAGCCCTGGTCATGTGTGTTCTATTCTATTCTATTCTATTCTATTCTATTCTATGCAAACAAGCATGAGTTAAGATCTTGTCTGTAGTTCAATTCCACACACAGCTGATATTATTTTTTTTGTCAATAAAATGTCAATTTTGTACTTCTTGCTAAACCCCCCCTTCACCCAAAACACACACACACACAGACACACACACACACACACAGTATATTTATGGAAGATGAAAAAGCTATATCAGACAAACCATTTATAAAAGTTGAAATTTACTCCACAAGTGTTGCTTTGTGGATCACATATATGTTTAATTGAAGAGTGAGACCCTAATGATACAGAAAAGGTCTTAAAGACCCCATGAAACAGCATCTTTACTTCCTTGATTTGATGTGTTTCCTGTTGAAACAGGATGTTGGGGGCGGGACATAATGCAGGGAGGCATAATTCAAAAGTCTAAACCAATGGGAGAGAGAGGGAGTTTTATTTGATGGGAGGGGTGGGGGGTCCTGGTGCAGCATGAGGTTTATCATTAAAGATGATAAAGGTAATGTGAGTTCATTTCATGGGGACTTTAAAGCTCGATGTTGTTGAATTCCTTGGTTGCTGAAAGTCATAGATTACTTAATGTATTAATTAAGTAATTGCTTAAACTAAAATTTGGGCATGGAGTTTAATGTGCTGAACAGCGGGTATCAGAGCCTCGAGTCAACGAGTGAATGAATGATTGGATAGACGGATGAACGGATGAACAAAGGGATGATGACTATGATGAATATGAAGGTGGGTAGATGAATGCAATATTGTTCCCTGTGTCATGCAATGTCAAATTCCTCATGATATAATATGCCACAGAGGCAATAAATACTCAGCAAAAGTGAATTCGGAGCGATGACTTTCCTGGATGAAGGAGTGATATTTCCTTGCCTACCACCATGTTAGTTGGTAATAAATCAGGATATTTGTGGTTTTTGTTTCGTTTTGACGCATATCTTTTCTAAAGCGAACACTACCCATAGACAGCAGCACTGAAACACGACTACACCGTTCTGTGTGAACGTAAAGGATTTATAACCTTTTGTCACCCAATGCAGCGAGAACAAGTGAGGGCAAACAGGGAGACAATGAGAGCAGTTTGAAGAAGTTCAAAAAGAAAAAGAAAGAAAAGAAAGAGTCTGACAGAGCGAGACGCATCGATTCTGGATCCTCAGATGTCAAAATGAAGACGTCAAACTGAGAGCGCACGTGCACAAGACAACTTGGTCTGGCTGTTGCCAAGAGATAAAGACACACGTGCGCACATGCACAGGCAGAAATGCCACCGAGGGTATTATTGCATCCAACCCACCTACACACACACACACACACACACACACACACATCCAGGCACCCACACAGCAAACAAGTTGATTCTCCATTATTCTCCTTGGTATTGTTAAAGAAGTCTAACAAAGAGTGAAGTCAAAAGGAAGTCGAAATAGAAAATGCAGGAACAGGAATTAAACTCAGGTTGCCACAAAGGTCTGGAAACTATGGAGAGGTATGGAAAGAGTTTTGAGAAAAAGGAAGTTTAGAAAAAGTCTGGAAACTCAGCATCAAGCTGCACATTGCTGGCCCTCGTGACAGACGGTGTGTGTTATAGGACCGGTGCTGTTATCAGCCTACAGAGTCAGACACAAAACAACATGTCGTCCCCATAGACTGTAAAAAAGATGGACGTAGTGACCTGTCAATCACTTGGAAAACCACCTCGCTTTATATCCGTTATATCCCGTTAATGACACAATTATTTTAACACACACATTAGAAGTGAAATTAGCTACTGAGACCAAAACCTCTCGTGGAAACAATTTATTTACTTTATATTTTTAGCAGAAGTTGGATTGTGGTCCCATTGATTTGCAGTTGGGCGGTTTGGAGTCTTTTTGGAGCCGGCCTCTTCAGTATTGGCTTCAAAATTCAGCCGTGGTTTTGGCCACTTGGGTATCACCCATAAATGCTGCAGGCACCCTTGGGTCAGTCAGTAACAAGATACATCATCCTTTCAAGTTTTGTGAAAATTGCACCAGTGCAATGCATCGTCCCTCTAACTTTCGTCAAAATTGGACAATCGGTGTCGCAGTTATGGTCTTTCAAAGTTTGACATTTTGACCTTTATTCATAGCGCCCCCATCAGGCCAATCAGTGTAATTATTTAAACACTGGAGCACAATGTGATAATGCATCATCCTTCCAAGTTTCATCAAAATCGGACCAGCGGTGTCTGAGAAATCACCTGAGATATCGTGTCGGACGGGAGGACAGACAGACGGACTGAAAATTCCGCATTTTCTAAAAATTACGGTCTCGAAAACTAGGGCATGGTACGGGGGAAGATGTGTAGGAGTCGTGTGTTACGAGGGCAGCGAACACAAGAGAGAAGAGGTGAAAAATGTGTCATCTGAACTGAGCGGAGAGGAAGTGAGACGGATGAAAGAAAGCGAGAGAAGAACTGAAAGAGACAGAGTGAAATGTCACCAGGCCAGGGTCGGAAACCAGAGAGACGACGCTGAAGTATCTGTGTGAATGTGAGGCTGCTTTCACACCAGGCTTGTTTAGTCCGTTTGAATCGAACCCCGGAGCGTTTACCCCCCCTTGGTTCGGATCGTTTGGGGTGGTGTGAACACCCTGATCGAACCCTGGTGCGGACCGAATAACCGCTCTCTGGTCCGCCTCGAAGAGCTGGTCTGAATTCGAACCAATCTCAGGAAGCGAACCATTTAATCTGAATTTTATTGGTTAAAAACAACATCTTCACATCCTGTTTTGGTGTCCGGTGAAACTAGCATTTGCATGGATCAACTTTTTGGGATTTTTGCATGATTGCAATCGTCAGCTCTATAGTTTGGAATGGACCAACTTACCTCACTGGTCTCGTATGGCAAATGCCAACGAGCCAGCCTTCTTCTGTGATTGTCTGATTACAGCGTCTTCCTCGAAATGTCAGTATTATTAAATTATTTATTATTATTTTATTCTTGACAGGCGTTCATATGCGTAATCCTCTAGAGTCTCCATGACAGTATAGGCAGAAGTTGCGAGGGTTTTGTTGTATGTTTACCAAATTTGAGATTTTTTTTATTGGGGGGGGGGCGGTTAGACAAAGAAAAAATTAATAATAATATGATGTCCATTGTTATTGCCACACAATGACACACAGCATCAATCAGTTCTCTGTCTCTCTCTCTCTCTCTATAAAATTTCTGGGTTTTTTCATTATACTGCAGCCGTATGAAGAACATTTATGGACATTTTTTTTCCCTTTTTGAAGCCTAAAGGACCGGACACTGCAACTGTTTGGAAGAAAGCTTCTCTGGTAGTGAGCCTGGAGAACTCCTGGTGAGTTGTATGAAGAAAAAACGATTTTGTACATGGCATGAGGATGAATCGATAATGACCGAATAAAGATTTTTGGGTGAACTATCCCCAACGCTGCTTTACTCTCTCGCATATTACATCTCCAATCTGTCCCAAAGGAAAGATAGCGATCAATAACAAAGTTCCAGATATTTATCGCTGTCCACCATGGTCATTCCCTCATTTTTATGGTGAGTTCGGGAACGGCTTGTAATCTTGTGTATTCTCAAACCTTAAAAACATGGCAATAGATATCATATTCTTAGCTTTGAGAATATTCAACTCCAGGAAGAATTCAAGTTTATTTCTATAGCCTTTCATCATAAACCCATTGACTTTACGGAGAACAAACCTATACGTAAATCGAACTAATCAACAAGCACAAAACACAAAATGATGGAACACAGTGTAAAAACAAAATAAAGGTTACGCTGATGCCAAGATTACAAAAATCAAGCAGACCCAAGGCAACCTGCTTAGGTCTATAAATGACTTTAGTGAATCTTCGTACCTTCTTCGTTTAGTGAATCATCGCACCAAGACACAAACACAACAACAACAATCGGAGGTCAGTGGTAGGTGTCGAGGAAGCATAGAGCATTTTCATTTTTCCTGACCTGATTTTCTTGTCTGGTATGTGAACTTTCTGTTGCCCAGGAAAAGAGAGCGAGAGAAAACCAGGCCCGGAGAAGCGTTAAATTCACGTGTGACTCACCGTTTATTGAAAATGTCGCCGTGGGACAATTATTTGGTTTTCATCTTCCCAGCAGCGCCTGGGTTTGTGGCGAGGCGGCGCTCAAAAGCCTCGACCCTGACTTCACGGCCTCTCCTCTTAGTCACACTGCACCGATCAGAACATCAGATAGCAATGAATCAATTCCCTGCTGTGTTGCTGCGTGGCGTCACACTGATACGCTCCCTCCGGTGCTTTTCAAGCTTCTCTTCAAGATCTGATTTGATCTCACTTCACTGTCTGCCCTTCTCCGTTACAATCCCCTCAAAACAAGCCGGAGCACGCCAGTCATTTAGTCTCATCTTCAGCCTTCGAGTTTTGTTTTTCTTAAGTCAAGAGAAAAAAATTCTGCCATTGAGGTGAAATAACTCTAGAGATGAGTGTCAGTCTGTTGAAAGCAGTCAGAATAAGGCAGATCACTGCACTGCTATCAAGAAAATGACACTTGATTCTACAAAATTCTTGAGACAAATTGATTTGTATTGGAAACAAGTGAAATTATCAAACCTCACTGGTAGATTTGTTCACTTACTTTAAGAAAATTACGATTTTTAGGACTCAATAATAGAGTAAATGACTTGTTAAGATATAGACTTTTTGCAGTGTGAGAGTAAATAAGTGTTAAAAAGCCCTTTTTCTACCTCTACTCATCTCTTATTTATTACATTTATGTTCTTTCTACTTCTCTATTATACAAGATCATTCTGGGTTCACAGGAATATTTCGATACATCTGCTTGTCAGGGTGAAGTGGCTTTGAGTGCTTTGTGCCATTCACTGCTCATAATGTTGGTGGTTTTGTTTAATTTAAGCGTATCCTAGTTTTGCAGTAATTATGAGTCACTCTGGATAACAGTGTCAGCTATTAACGCCTAAAATGTAAAATGTAACTGTTGGGTTTGATGGCACATTACATACAGTGGTGGACATTGTAGAAGTTGTAGATTGCATTTGTTCCTGCGTTGTGCTACAATTCTTTCTTGACTGTTACAACGGCAAAACTTCATTTTTTTGTGTTCCTGTTTACTGCTGTCTGCTGACTGTATGTTTCTCCTATGAACTGTAAATACACTATTTTATATTATATATGTAGGATAAGGTTTGTTTGTTTTTCCTCTTCCATCTTCTCTTTCTCTCTTTTTTCCTTTCCTTTTCTCCTCTCTCTCTCTCTCTCATGATGGGAGAAGTCTGACACTCTGAACAGGTGTTATGCAACATTTGACTGACAGGTGGAGGATGTAGAGTGACTTCTTCTCTCTCTCTCTCTCTCTCTCTCTCTCTCTCTCTGTCTCTCTCTACCTATGAACATGTGATTATCACCCAATGGGTGGTGCAGTTAGTTTTATTAACTACTCCTGTCTTTGTATGCACTGGGCACCCTAAGGAAGGCCTGTGTGCCGCAATGCCTTGGTGTGTTTTTTAATTCTTGCCATGCATCAGCCACATTAATATAGGCTTTGTGTGCCTTGGAATTTTTTTTTCTTTCTGGACAATCTTGATTTTTTTCATCAGAATTTTTCCAGACAGTGCATTTTTTTCCTCTTCCCTTACCAACTTGATCTCACACAAATACGTGAAATGAACACGACTTGTTGACACCAAATTACGTGTAGGTGGCAGGTAAAGTGTTAAAATCCTGTTTTCCCAGCATGAAACGGTTACCTGAAGGAGACACGACTATAAACAAGAAGTAGTGTCACACTGAAGCAGCTCAGTGGAAACTAAGGGTGTTGTGGTCGGGTGGCTGATGGGCAGATGAGTTAGACTTCAATGCAACTGGCAACTGGGTTTCAATTATCAGCTTGTATGAAGGAAGTTTCTACTTTGAGTCAAATTAAAAAAATTTTGTTAACCCTAACCCTTATTTAACCATGACCAAAGCCTTTCTCTAACCTTAACCGAGTTGTTTTAGCTGCCTAAACGTAACCGTTAACCAACCTTTAGCTGAAAATGTCGTGTCCACAGTGTGTCACAGAATCCAATTTGTGGTGGAGGAACGTAATTTTCACATTATTTGTGTCCACAGCACGTAAATCTTAGCCTGGTAAGACCATCCTGATCACGTGACCTCACATTCTGTTTCGCTCCACGGATCAGTCTGGACTTCTAGCCGCCCACATCGATTTCAGTGGGCAGGAGTACTTGCCTTGACAGACAAACTCCTTCAGCCAATCAGCGAATCCAAATTCAAATCCACTCGGAAGAACGGCGAAAACGTCTTTTCCGCCGAGAAACTCCGCTAGTGCATACTCTTGTTCTTGTTTAATTGTTGTTATTGAGTCTATTTCTGCAATAACTGCACTTATGGCTGTGTTTACTCTACTAACGTTAACGTTACCGCTCGTTGCTTCGGGAGACGCCATTACTGTTTTGCCAGCAGCGGCCTGTATTTCACGTCATCTAATCAACTACGACACAGTCCCTGATTGGCCCGGTTACACTGAAATTTCAGGAAATCGATGTGGGCGGCTAGAAGTCCAGACTGATCCGTGGAGCGAAACAGAATGTGAGGTCACGTGATCAGGATGATCTTACCAGGCTACGTAAATCTGCATTTCAGAGTTTATGCTCATTTCACAACTTTTCATGAGATCATTTTGTTCCTTACCCAAATTCTCCTTGTCTTCACTGCTCACAGGCTGTTAGCAGGTAAACTCAAAGTAACGCCGGACTTTTAGAAAATGAGGTAAACTGGATAAAGGAGAGCTGGTGCTGGTGGACACAAATAAAGGGGAATGTTCTTTGATCCAGAGAAAAGGACATCCTCTATATTACCTCACTTTTAACAATACCTGTCAGTCTCCCTCTGTTCTCTCCTCCACCTCGCCTTCTGGTATCATCAGCACCCGGCCGGCTTTCTCTTTCAGAAGTCCGTCTGCGCTCTATTCTTAGATCCTCCGATCTCATCTGGTCTCATCTCCGCCTCCTCTCTCTGTTACTTCTTCCAAAGCCTCTAAAAGTTCCTTTTTGAAGTGACACCGGAGAAATGAACCCCCTTTTTCCACTCGATCGGCTGCCGGGGGCCGTCGTCAGAAGTCACTCTACATCCTCCACCTGTCAGTCAAACGTTGCATAACACCGGTTCAGAGTGTCAGACTTCTCCCATCATGAGAGAGAGAGAGAGAGAGAGAGAGAGAGAGAGGAGATGGAAGAAGAAAAACAACAAACCTTATCCTACATATGTAATATAAAATAGTGTATTTACAGTTCATAGGAGAAACATACAGTCAGCAGACAGCAGTAAACAGGTTTCAGTAGACTCCAAATCCCTCAAATTCCTATCAAGGCCATAAAAAATTCAAAAAAATGAAGTTTTGCCATTGTAACAGTCAAGAAAGAATTGTAGCACAATGCAGGAACAAATGCAATCTACAACTTCTACAATGTCCACCACTGTATGTAATGTGCCATCAAACCCAACAGTTACATTTCACATTTTAGGCGTTAACAGCTGACACTGCTATCCAGAGTGACTCATAATTACTGCAAAACTAGGATACGCTTAAATTAAACAAAACCACCAACATTATGAGCAGTGAATGGCACAAAGCACTCAAAGCCACTTCACCCTGACAAGCAGATGTATCAAAATATTCCTGTGAACCCAGAATGATCTTGTATAATAGAGAAGTAGAAAGAACGGAAATGTAATAAATAAGAGCTGAGTAGAGGTAGAAAAAGGGCTTTTTAACACTTATTTACTCTCACACTGCAAAAAGTCTGCATCTTAACAAGTCATTTAGTCTATTATTGAGTCCTAAAAATCGTAATCATACTATAAAGCGAGGAATCTCTGTCTGTGTGTCCTTCGCATATCTCGAGAACCGTTCGTCCGATCTACTTCACACTTGAGAGATTGAAAAAGTCCTTTATAACCTCTCTCTCTTTCTCTGGCTCTATCCTTCAATCACTCCATCCTTCAATCTCTCTCTCTCTCTCCGTCTCTCAGGCTTTCTTTGACTTGTTCAGTCGTGACACAGATAACCTCCAAACTGCAAAAACTGACAGACTTGTTAAGTTATTTTATCTTGTATCCAGACTTATCAAACTTATTTTAGTGAAATCATCTTACTGCTCTGGCAGATAATTTTACCGGTTTCAACAAATTTGACTTTTTCTTTTTTCAGGATGATGCAACTTGTTTCAGGACATTCACCTGGTAAAAGTGAAATTGTCTTGGAGAAAATTTCTTGTTTCGTTGATGATTTCTTGAAAGAAGTAATTCTGGCATGTATCAAGTGAAATTTATTGAAACCAGCAAGATTATCTGCCAATGTAGTGAGATAATTTGACTAAAAATATCATGAAATAAGCTTGATAGGTCTGGAAACAAGATAAAATCACTGGACAGCTTGTCATTTTTTGCTTTGAACCGTGCTTCAAACCTGATTACCGCTCAGTGAATTGCAGATCAAGGAGCGTGAAGCAAGTCGGTCCAAGACCAGGCATCATGAGCCTCACCACCACCAAAGACAAGATGAGCTGCAGTATATCAAAAACAGAAAGAACATACTGCACTTTTAAAAAATATCAATTTTCCCTGTGACACCATCGCATCTGCAGAGCTGCTGCCGATCTCCAATCAATATCAGAAATTTCAGAGAAACTAAAGAGACGTTCCTGAAGCAATCATTTTTGAAGTGCTTTTATTGATCAGTGCTTCTTTCCCATCTTGCAATTCACACTATCTTTTGTCCAGCTGTGCAACTATCTGCTCCATGCTGCCATTCACTGGCATTTTGACGAATAATATAAATCATATAAAAATCCATTCACATGAAAGTATGTTTGGCTTTATGCTTCTATCTTCCTTCTTCAGTGTTTGGAATTAGAAAACTTTGCTGCTTTTTATGATGATTTTTTGGACATTTTCACCTTTTATTTGACAGTTCAAAGTAGAGAGAGACAGGAAAGACTAGGAGAGGGACTAGAGGATGACATGCGACGAAGGTCCTGGGCCGGACATGGTACATGGTGTGTGCCTTAGCCCACTGATCCACCAGGACGCCCCTGATTTGGGGAAAATGAATGAGCTCATTAATTTCATGATCCAATATCTCTAAACTAGTCTGTAAAAGCGTTGTCACTTTTGTCAGACAAGAACATATAAGCCGCTGTCCTTGGTAAAGTTCCGGTTACATTTTGTGCCGCTGATTAACATGTAAGAAAATTCCTTTCACACAGGAAGAAAAGTAAATCCTTGACACATTTCTTGAACATCATAAATGGTGGGTGTCATGGAAAGAGCATGTGCAGACAAAGAAATATTACTTTAATACTTCAGTTGACCATGGCCTCATTCCAGTATTGTTCGATACTATTTACCCAAGGATGAATGTCACTGCTGAGAAATAAACTGTTTTGCAGCTGCTGTTGTTCATCCTTGCAAGGCAGCATGAAGCCAGTTCTATACTTCCAAATTCTTCTGAGGTCTCTTGGTGACATTTTGGAGATGTGAGGCCTGCAGTCAGCTCCACCAATCAAGTGATCATGTATTAACACCCGATTTTAAAACTTTAATCAAGACAGTGAAACATTGAAATATCATCGAATGTATTTGTTATCAAAAGTTACAATTGAGGTGATTAATTCATGCTTTTATGTACTTGAATTTTAGATTTGAATTAGGGCCAACAGTAACTGAATAATTAAATTCTTTCATTCAGTTATTTAACTAAGACAATGAAACATAAACCTTGAACAGCATCAAATACACCAAAAACTTGACTTAATGAGTGTAAATTGCATGGATCAAAGTGAGCGGAGGATCTTTTTCACTGTAGTGTCATTGAAATCTCTCACCGGGGCCCACACAGTGCTGAGTGTTTCGGCTAAAATACAACAGAGGGCCGTCGAGCCAACCGGATCACACACTGTTCACTGTTATTGTTCCAGCAGATGGAAAATACATTTCTTCACCTGTCTCTCTCTCTCCATCCAGACCGAACAGCAGGATGAAACTCTAATCTGCTGTGAGATTACGCTAAGAGATGACGATGTACGCATACACACACACACACACACACACACACACACACACACACACACACACACACACACACACATTACCTTGATGGCACAAATGTCTCATCAGTAAACACTCTGCCCAGTTGTTGTGTGTTATCTTTGTGCTGTAGAAACACTGCAGGGCCTCAAGGCCACCATGGGGAGGGGAGATAAAGGTTTAAAAGGAAATGAGAGACGAGTTCACAAGGTTGGATGTTGTAAATGTTTGCCTCAGCAATGAAAATAATGAAAGTGGAGAAGCTGAACAAATTAAACAGCTGGCGCAGCATATTTAATATTGCACTCGGAGGCCGGTGGGGATCGCAGGACACATCGCAGCACAGATTCTATCTCGTTCACGTTTGTCGAAAACACAATCACAGATTTCTTGGAAATTGTCTGCTCTATTTTTCAACCTGCATCAGGAAATGACCTGTTGCTTAGAGTGCGGATTAAACAAGACGGAATCGTGTAATTTGATTTTCTAGTGAGATGAACCAAAAAAACAGGAATCTATTGACTAGGCTTTGCAAGCGACTGCTAAAAACGTATCTTTTAATTAGCTTTCATTTTAACTGTTTAATCTGATTGTGTTATTTTAATGCAATTCACTTTGTCTATTTATTTGCATATTCTTATCTTACTATTTTTACTTGATTTGATTCTTCTTTTATTTCCATATGTTTTTTATCTACCTTCTATTGATGTAAAGCACTTTGAGCTGTAAGTTGTGTATGAAGGGTGCTGTACAAATAAAGGTTATTTTTCCAATATGTTTTACTTACATATTTGTGCAAGTTGCAGGTAGTGATTTACAAAATGAATCTATTTTTATGGTCTGCATCCATTAAATGGATGAAAATGAAAAACGCTGCATGAAGATGATTTTCATTACATGCGCAGGCTGTGAATAAAAAAGAAGCACACTGAGAGCTTTGTTGCGAGTGCTTTCCAAACTTTGTAATTAACATTTCTGAGCATCATTAAGCATAAAAGCAGGACATTCACGGGGCGCATGTGGGCGTCTCGGCCCACGTCTCACCTTCTGTTATGTAAGAGGAACTCAAACAAAGACGGCAGCAGTGTCATCATGAGTGTCATCATGTGTCTCCTTTACTCTTCAAGGTCTGATGTGCAGGGAAGTTTTTTAGGTCTTTTAGGTAATCACAGTGGTGCCTCGTGTCTGGTTGTGTAACGGCGCTCGCCAATGTTTCATCTCATCTCGTCTTCTCCTCTCTGCTCCTTGTCGCTCTCCTCTTCCCCCAGTCTGACTCGAGCACCCACATCTTTAGCTCTCCTTCAGGCTCTTGTCTCTCATAACGACATCAGATTGCACGCCATCAAGCTGCGTCCTTCAGTGAGTTGTCTAATCAGGAGCGATGGGAGGAACAGCAAAAATAGACACTTGGGGTTGAGGTCAAGTGTCGGCGGGGAAGGTGACAGACGAGGTGATGAGCAGCGAGGCGGTCTGGAGGCGGTCCGGACAATCTGAAACTGAGACGGACAGTTTTCTGAAGCCGGTAACTTTCTGTTGATGTTCCATGTCTGTTCTGCAGCCTTTTCCAGATATCTTATCATTCTTTCAAGGTGTGAAACTGATGCCAAAGCAAACGACTCTCTTGCTTTTGCTCACTTATTCTCTCATTCACCTTCTCACAAATGCATCTTTCAAATGAAAACATGTGCCTAAAAGTCGCTATGTGTGGCATTTCAACATCAATAAGTCTTTACCACATTCATCTTCAGACGATCAGCCTGTCAGCCTCTATCAGCCTCTACTCTGCATCCTCCATAGTTTCTCCACCTGGTGGATCTGGAGGGAAATCTGCTGGATCGCTTTACGGCACAAAACAGGAAGAGGTTCTGTTCTTCCAGAGCAAACGGAGCTAAAGCTGAAAGAGTTTCTGGCAGCAGATGGTGGAAGGAGGGGAAGGAAGATGGAGAAATCACTTCCAACATGTTGATCCTCTTCAGTGAAGACAAAGAGAAAACCTTTGACTGAAGAAGCAAAGATCCTCTTGTAAGAAACACTAGCACTAACAATACCACTGGTGTGAGACAGAGGCTACCAGTCGACTTGACCCTGGTCTCATTTGTTTACATTAATTATACCAAGATACCACAATTAAGTTTAAAAATGCTATGTTGCACCTTATATATGTGGGCATGTGCACACACTACTGCTACAACGAGTTTGTTTTTTTTATCTTGTGTTCAATAAACCTTGTGTTATTTTTGTGGTTTTATTTAACTTTTATAGAATTTACTGTTATGTACTTTATTCTTTTAATATTGTTTCATTGTTATAAAGTGTACTGAGACACCCTGGTGTGATATTGCACTTTAAATAAATTTAGACTTGACTTGACACATGCATGGGCTGGGCATGGGCATGGGCATGGGCACGCACACACACACACACACACACACAGTATAACAATGACACCAGATTGAATCCAGGCGAGGTTCGGTAAGAACTTATGTAACAAAGCGTTCATTCATGTCTCTCCCGCGGTGTTCAAACCAGATCGCCTCGTCCTCCCGTCTGGTTTCACTGCGGCGATCTGCTTCTTTCTTTACATGCGGCTCTAGATGAGAAGTCCCATGCTGGGCAGGAGCACAATGGCAGCTCCGTGTGGTTTCTCTGCCCTCCAGAAATGGAGCCGCTCAGTCAACAGACGCCTGCTGCTCCTCTGCCAGACACACACACACACACACACATTCACCGATCCACTATTGACGTAGATAAGTATCATGCAGTTTGTGCTTTTAGCAGTCATATGCTTGTAAACTAATTTCGAATGGAGGATCAGTCCTGTTGTTGCATTTTAAACAGGCTGTTTGTTTCTATGTGGGTTTTGCGGGGCGTCTCTTGACTAGACGCGGTGGAACGTGTGTGTGTGTGTGCGTGTGTTTGTGTGTGTCAATGAGTTACAGTTTCAACCCCGGTCCATTCTCAAGCCCAAGGGAGCCAGTGTGTGTGTTTTGTAACCTGGATGCTAGAAAGGGAGGGAGGAGAGGAGGAGGGAGGGAGCCGGAGGGAGAGAGAGGATTTAACGAAATGGGTGATGAGAAAAGAATGGGAAAGAGAGAGGAGGAGGAGGGGGAAAGGGGCGAGAGACATTACAGTAATGAGAAGCGAGAAATACTGATCGAGAGAGAGTGAGGTGATGAGTGAGTGAGTTAGGGAGTGAGTTGGCGAGTGAGTGAGTGAATGAGGTGATGGGTGATGAGTGAGTGAGTGAGTTAGAGAGCGAGTGAGTGAGTTAGAGAGCGAGTGAGTGAGTTAGAGAGCGAGTGAGTGAAGGAGTGAGTGACTGGGAGAGTGAGTGAGTGACTCGGAGAGTGAGTGACTGGGAGAGTGAGTGAGTTAGAGAGTGAGTGATTGACTGGGAGAGTGAGTGAGTTAGAGAGTGAGTGAGTGACTGGGAGAGTGAGTGAGTTAGAGAGTGAGTGAGTGACTGGGAGAGTGAGTGAGTTAGAGAGTGAGTGAGTGACACGGAGAGTGAGTGACTGAGTGAGTGAGTGAGTTAGAGAGTGAGTGAGTGACTGGGAGAGTGAGTGAGGTAATGAGTGAGTGAGTGAGGAAGGAAATTAGTGATCAAGTGAGCGAGCAAGATAGTGAGATGAGTGAGTGAGTTAGAGAGTGAGTGAGTTATAGAGTGAGTGAGTGAGTGAGTGAAGGAGTGAGTGAGTGACTGGGAGAGTGAGTGAGTGAGGTAGTGAGTGAGTTAGGAAGGAAATGAGTGAGCAAGATAGTGAGATAATGAGTGAATGAGTGAGTTGGAGAGTGAGTGGGTGAGTGAAGGAGTGAGTGAGTGACTGGGAGAGTGAGTGAGTGAGGTAGTGAGTTAGGAAGGAAATGAGTGAGTAAGTGAGCAAGCAAGATAGTGAGATAATGAGTGAGTGAGATAATGAGTAAGTGAGTGAGTTGGGTAACAAGTGAATGAGAGCGAGTGAGGGAATTAGTGAATTAGAGAGTTAGTGAGGTGAATGAGTGGGCGAGTGAGTGAAGGATTGAGTGAGGTAGTGAGTGAAGGAGTGAGTGAGTGAGGTAATGAGTGAGTGAATGAGGTAATGAGTGAGTGGGTTAATGAGCGAAAGAGTGAGGTAATGAGAGAGTGAGTGAGCAAATGCGTGAGCAAGTGAGTGAGATAATGAGTGAGGTAATGAGTGAGTGAGGTAGTAAGTGAGTGAGATAGTAAGTGTATGAGTGAGTGGGGTAGTGAGTGAGGGAGTGAGTGAGGTAGTAAGTGAGTGAGGTAGTGAGTAAGTGACTGAGTGAGGTATGAGTAAGTGAGTTAGTGAGGTAGTAAGTGAGTGAGGTAGTGAGTAAGTGACTGAGTGAGGTATGAGTAAGTGAGTTAGTGAGGTAGTAAGTGAGTGAGTGAGTGAGGTAGTGAGTGAGGGACAGAGAGAGTGAGTGAACTAAAAGTAATGGGTGAGGTAGTGAGTTAGGGAATGAGTTGGGTAAGGAGTGACTGAGAGCGAGTGAGGAAGCGAGGGAAGTAATAAGTGAGTTAGAGTTAGAGTGAGTGAGGTAATGAATGCGTGCGTGTGTGAGCTCAAGGGCATGTCGCAATCAAGAGTGTGTGTGTGTTTGTGTGTGACAGCGAGAGAGAGAGAGAGAGACAGAGAGAGAGAGAGAGAGAGAGAGCAGCACTCGGCCCGGCCAACAGATCGAACTCCGCCACTCTGTGACTCACTGCCGTCCTCAGACCGGCGGCCAAAATGAAAGACCGCTGCCAGCAGCCTCCGTCACCGGCAGCGGCGAGCGGCGAGCCCGTCTCGCTGACAGACTCATAAAATTACAGTCATCGAATTAGAGAAGCGTGTTAATGTGCTTCCCTGGGCGGCCTCCCGAGCAGAGCCTCCCGCCGCGCGCTGACGCACGCTTCCCAGCGCCGAAGTAAGGAATGATGAGGAACCGGGAGACTTAATGGGTGAATTTACCCGACGCTGCGTAACTGCGGCAGGATTTCACGTCTAATATATTTAATGGCGACTGCCCGTGCGATATGTCGAGGCGTCCTTATGCTAGTGTCACTTTTTACAAAGAGTGTGAATCATGTGTGAAGCTTAAGTGAGCTACAAATAGAGTTGCAGCCATCATTAGCGTCATCCTTGTCATTTAATACTGACGAGAGTGTTGCATTGGCTCTCTGTAAATGTTTGACGACCGTTTTAATGCAACGCTTGTGACCACCTGCACTGCAAAAAATGACAAGCTGTGAAGTGATTTGAACTTATTTCCAGACCTATCAAGCTTATTTTGTGATATTTTTAGTCAAATTATCTCACTGCACTGGAGGATAATCTTGCTGGTTTCAATACATTTTCACTTGATTCATGCCAATATGACTTCTTTCAAGAAATAAACAATGAAGAAACTCTTGAAACAAGAAACTTACTCACAATTTCACTTTTACAAAAATAGATGTCCTGAAACAAGTTACATTCTCCTGAAAAAAAAAAAAAGTCAAATTTGTTGAAACCGGTAAAATTATCTTCCAGTGCAGTAAGATGATTACACAAAAATCCTAAAATAAGCTTGGAGAAGTCTGGATACAAGGTAAAATAACAAGTTGGTGAGTTTTTGCAGTGTGTGTGTGTCTGTCATGGACGTGTGTGTGAATGCTCTCACGTGCGTGTGCAGCACTCCTCCCTTCGTCATTTCCCATCTATCTGCTGCTGCGAGCACGTGACGCTCATCGACCGATCGATCCAAGGGGACAGGGCGACTCCATGTTTACACACACACACTCATTTAGACGGGAGGAGGGACGGAGGGGAAGGAGAGCGAGGACGGAGGGAAAGAGGGAGAGATTGTGGAGGGAGGGCAGTTGGCAGGAGGGAGGATTGTCTTTGAAATTGTCTGGGGATTTAGCAAGGAGTGTTGGGAAAGAGAGGGAGGAGAGGGGAGGAGGGGAAATGGGCGAGAGACAGAAATCAGGAGAGAGAGAAATTAATGGGGGGAGAGAGAAAAGAGAGAGCAAAATCCCGTGGATGTGAGTGGAGCAGAAGAAGAAAGAGACGAGGAAAGAAAGAGAGGGAAAGGAACAATGCATTGCTATATTCAGGGATGTGTAGTGGTCATTTAGTCTATTATTGAGTCCTAAAATTGTAATTTTCTTAAAATAAGTGAAATAATCTGCCAATGAGGTTCAATAATTTCACTTGTTTCCAATGCAAATCAATTTCTTTCAAGAATTTAGTAGAATCAAGTGTGATTTTCTTGACAGCAGTGCAGTGATCTGCCTTATTCTGACTGGTTTCAACAGACTGACACTCATTTCTAGAAAACTCCTGAAACAAGTGAAGCTGCATTGGAAACAAGTGGAGTTATCTCTCCTCACTGCAGAATGTTTCTCTTGGTTTAAGAAAAATAAGATCTGAAGGCTGAATATGAGAAACTATGACCTCCATGATGATGATCATCAGGCAAACAGCCACCAGTATGAACAAAACATCAATTCATTTGTGCCTTTTCCCTTTAAAGACCCAATCTTCATATACATCAGTTTGTTACTATTGCTATGACGCATATTTGCGTCATGAGGAGTTATGTCAGCCTGAAAGGGAGAAAGATGGCGCCGATGTATGGCGACACGAGCTGCTCTCCCCCTCAGGCACAGAGAATCCTTTTTATTTATTTAACCTTTATTTAACCATTACTTAATCATGAATACTGGCTGCGTAGCCTGACACACACACACACACACACACACACACACACATGCAGTGGGACTGTCCTGTACTGCTGTTTACTGTTTTTATTGTCCTTTCAATTATGTCCTTTAACACAATTATTATTTTATTGTTGTTTTCATCGTCCTCTGAATGCCCCATTAACATCCTTTTTATGTAATTATTGTGTTGTTGTTTTTATTGCCCTTTTAATGCAGGTGTCAGGCACCCAGCACTTTATTTCTAAGGGGAAAGAGCCGGGGCACAAGCTTTTTACTGCATTGAAATGTACAAACTGTGTTTTTAATGCACATAACAATGAACTTGAACTAGAGTAAACACTATTCCTGAAATAAAAAGGTGGGAGTTTAGACGGTTTACCCTCCACTACATCCCTGATTATATTCCTATATGTTTGCATCAATCACCATTTACAATTGTTAGTTATAATAACTCTTACACACACTGAAAACTCTTGAATTCAATGGAAACTGAATAGAGTAGAGAGAGTAGAGATCCACTTCAGTGCAGCAGGTCGTTTCTTCTTTCTGATGAAGCTTTCCTGTCCGTTTATTGGCCAGCATGACACATACAGCAGCCCACTGTACGAAAACACAACAGCAGCCTTCACACACCGTAACACCTAATGACGCCCTTCCTCTTGGATTACCAGAATCTCCTGACACACACACACACACATACACACATACACACACATATGAGTACATCTTGTTGGCAAATATTAAGTTACAGCCTACGAGGGATCAATGTGTTTTTCAGTAAATGGCTTATTAGCGCTTTGCGTAACAGTTGGGTTCGACACACAGGTTGTAACATCAGCGGACGAGCTGTACGGCACACTGATGAGTTTCAGGATTACACATTATCATCAGCGCTAATTCAATTGAGCCGATGACAGCAGTGGCAGAGCTGCGGGAGACACAAACAGGAAGATCATCTTGGTTCTTTGTTTTGATAAATTCGTCTTGTTTATCAGTTTCCTGAGCAGCGCTGTCTGATTCCTGAGGATGGAAATTTATTACACTGGTCTGTAACTACCAGGCAGGAAGCAGCTCAACAGGCCAAAACACATTATGGCACTGGGAGAAAGACTAGAAATGAGACTGGTTAACTCAAATCAGTTTACACCACTGTGGGGTTGTGGATGGATGGATGGATGGATCGTTGGATAGAATGGAAATGGATGAATGGATGGACAGATAACCGGATGAAAGATGGATGATGGATGGCTGAATGGATTTATGAATGGAAGGACTGGCCTCTTTTTTTACTATACAAGTACCATCTGTGCAGATTGGAGTTTTAGTTATGCAAACATTTCTCAGAAGCAGAGCTGCTCTGGAGGCAGAAATAATCTGATTGGTTGAACCTCAGTGGGCGGAGCCAAAGAACCACAGTTTTTCTGGCTAAGTAACATTAGACTGAAGCCCAGTGAAAAAGACAAGAGGTAAGAGAGGAGGAAGCTGATATTATGAAGCCTAGCGCTCTGCTGCTAACTGAAAAAATACAATCTATCCATACTAAGTTATACTAGTTAAGTTCAAACTAGCCATACTAGCCTATAGCTATCTAGGTTAGCTAGTGAGCTAGCTGCTGAGCTTCAACATCATGAATGTCATGGTCATGAAGGAATGAAAAAAGAAGTCATTGCCATTCATATTTATTTATATTTTGACCCGAGTTCCTTCTTTACCATTCAACTTTGCCAGTTAGCTAACTTGTGCTCTGAAAAACTATGGTCCTTTGGCTCCGCCCCCTGATGTTTAACTCAACCAATCAGATTATTTCTGCCTCCAGAGCGGCTCTGCCTCTGAAAATGTTTGTATAAAACTCCCATTTGCTCCATCTGTGTTTGATATATTGGGCGGTGGAAGCCTAGAGCTTTGAGAAGAGGATTTTTTAATTTAAGGGTCGCTGGTTTGAATCCGTGACAGGATATGGGAAATCTGTGAATGTATAACACACTCTCTCTCTCAACAGTTGAGCAAGGAGGTGTGTGAGATGTGTGTGAATGTGAAGCAGGAGTTGGTGGAAAAGAGCTCAGACAACTTCACCTGGATAAATATATATGTAGGCTTAAAAAAAGTGAATGTTCAGACAAAACAGATCAGTAGAGGAAGAGTGCCTTAATCCCCTCTGGAACATTCTCTGGTATTGACAGGCTGTCAGGTAACTCAATATAGACTTGGTGGTCAGGTTCGCTCTACCTGGGTCTCTTGGGGATTCATGAACCTGCTGACTGGATGCAACAGGCCAAATGGACTGAAAATTCACTTTGGAAAAAGACAAACAGACAAACTCATGGGGCAACTGAGGACATTGTGCATAAAGCCATGTAGGCAAACACTCACACACAGGGAGGGTACACACCAAACCTGCCACACACACACACACACTGAACAAGTGAATGAGTGTAGAGAGCACATCGGACCAAATGTATCCCATGACCCCGCTGAGGTCATCAGGTGTGTGTTATGTCACTCTCCTCCCTCTCTTTCTCTCGCCTCTTCTCTTTTACTCTCCTGTCACCCCAAATCAACAGAGACAATCACAAGCATCATTAAATAAATCAGCAATTAAGAATTTAAAATCATATAACGGGGTAAGATGTGCTAGTTTCGAAGTCCTTTGTAATTCATTCTATTTATAAGGTGCATAGTGCTCTTTCTGAATTCAGTATACGCACACAGAATATCGAAGGTTAGACTTCGAAAAACAGAAGTCATGAAATATAACGTCAGTAAACTGCACACTCCTTGACCTAAATTTCTTCTTTGTGGCTGATGGGTTGAAGCCAATACTGAAGTGTTGGCAGCAGTTCCTCTTGACCAGGTCCTCCAAAAGGTCTCATGTGACGCCGATTCTGATTGCTCATCACTGGCTCCCCATCAAATTCAGAATCCAATTCAAAGTCCTTGTGATCACCTATAGAGCTCTGCATGGTCAGGCTGCCTACATTAGAGATCCACTGCAGCCCTATGCCACCAGCAGGTCTCTAAGGTCCTCTGATCAGGGTTTGCTGGTCGTTCCTCGATCTAGGCTAAAAACTAAAGGAGACTGTGCTTTTGAGGTTGTGGCTCCTAAACTTTGGAACTCTCTCCCTCTGGACTTAAGATCTGTGGACACCTTTAAAAAGCAGCTCAAGACCCATTTGTTTAGACTTGCCTTTGTGTAGTTTTCTATTTACTTTTGTTTTTATTGTGTTTTTTTTTGTCTGTTTTTATTGTGTTTTATGTCTGTATCCGCTAGAGACCAACTCCATGAAGTCAATGGGACCACAACCCAACTTCTCACTCAAAATATAAAGTCAATACTTTTTTTTTGAGGTTCTGGTCTCAGTAGCTAATTTTACTTCTTCTGTGTGTCCATATGACGATTTTCAAAATAATTGCGTCATTGACAGGATATAACGGATATAACATGGGGTTGTTTTCCGAATGATTGACAGGTCACCTGATTGACAGGTTGACCGTTTACGGGCCAATGGCAGGCGTCGCTTTGGCTGGGCTGGCTCCAAAAAATGTCAATGTGGCAGCGATCGTAAACACAACCTCCAGGCTTCAAAACGGCCCTATGGGTGACATCACACTCACTACGTCCATCTGTTTTTACAGTCTGTGTGTGTCCTTGGAGGAGGTGAAGAGGTTCGGCCATCTTTGGTGAGTCCAGCTTTCTCTGGACGGAGCGCTCACTCTCTGCTGTTTAGGAGACAGTTTTGTATTTTGCTCGTAAGTTTTGATTCGTCACTTTCTGTGCGCTGAGATTTCTCGTCAGTGACCGTACAACACTAGAATTTAATTTGGGCAAATAATGTGAATCTACAGGGTGTCAGTTAATAATAAACTCTATTTATGTAGCATTTTTCAAAACAGAAGTTAGGAAGTGTGTAACAAACAGACAGAAAAAGAAACAATGGCAATACAGTAAAATAAGATAAATTCAGTGTAAAACATGCAAGTAAAATGATGAAATTAGGGGGAATTTGGATGCTCTTCTTTGCTCTAATTTGATTTATAAATCGTGCTTATAGTGCAGCTTTAAAGAGAGCGTCCTTCAACCAGACCATCCAGGTTCAAGGCACAAACAACATTTTCCTTCACGGATCAATAAAGCATTGTAGTGAATGGAAGCTGGACGGAGGTAAACATGCATGCTGCTTATTCTTCCTTTCCTGATAAATAAAGGTTGAAAAACTTGCACAGCCCTGCATGTTGGTGCGTCTATCTTACATGAATCTCTCTTATACTTCGCCATATTCAGGGTTTAGTGGAGAGTAAATCCACCTAAACTCACTAAACTAAATGTCTAGTATTCATGATAGTAAGTAGTATCAAAGTGATGAAAGTTAGGGAGAAAATAAAATCATCAGTTCATGTTTTTTCTGAAAATGTAATTGGTTTTTCTGGTTGGTTATTGGAGGTTAGAGATTATCCATCTTTTTCATTTACCACTGCATCACTGAATATATCATACACACACACCCACCCACACACTCACACACACACACACACCCACACACACCATGTCTATTATACCTGCCTGCAGTCTAAATTTAGAAAGAACATAAGAGCATACATCAGAATAGGCCAGAGTGGATGGAGAGATACTATAATACAGGCACACACACACATGCATGCACACACACACACACGCACGCACACACACGCACACACACACACACACACACCACTTATGTTCCCCTATGATCCATGGCCATGAGAGATATAGAAAAGATGAGAGAGAGGAAGAAGATGAAGAACAGGAAAATGAAATTGAAAAATAAGAAGCAGCCGTTCCAAGGTTCAGATGACAGTCACATGTCAGGAGGATTTTTTTTTACATTCCTCACCTTGTGTGTGTGTGTGTGTGTGTGTGTGTGTGTGGAACATTCATGAGTGATCCTCTGTTCATGTGATCTCTGCTCACACAGCAGGAATATCAGACTGGTGCTGAGGACAGTCATTGTTTCAGACCAAACTGGAAACACACAGACACAGACTAAAAAAAAAATTAAAAAAAATGACTAAATAAATAAAAAAACAAATAATAATAATAAACAAATACATAAACAAACACTGAATTCAATTAAAAAACATGAATTACATAAATAAAATAAAAATTAAAACAAGATCAACTAGAAATAACCGCCTCACGGTTGTATGCCTGTCCGCCAATAAACTTTGTTTTATCATTGCAAGGACAGTCTTTATTTATTGAACATATATAATTAATCTGATTATTAGGTCAACTTAAAGGATTTTGGTGTCTGCAGAAGTAAGTGACAGCACTTCCACCGTTTTTGTAGAATGACCCAAGATCGTTTTCTCAGCTACAGTGGTAACAAAACATTATGATGTCACAGTGAAGTTGACCTTTGACCTTTGACCACCAAATTCTAATCAGTTCATCCTTGAGTCCAAGTGGATGTTTGAGCCAGATGTAATGAAATTCCCTCCAGGCGTTCCTGAGATATCGCGTTCATGAGAATGGGACGGACGTGAGGTCACAGTGACCTTGACCTTTGACCTTTGACCACCAAAATCTACTCAGTTCATCCTTGAGTCCAAGTGGACGTTTGTGCCAAATTTGAAGAAATTCCCTCAAGGCGTTCCTCCGCATAACAATACAACTCAGTTCAGTATCAGAGGTTAAAATATTGTCGTCGTTTCAAACCAAATTAGAACAAATAGACACTGACTGTGAAAAAAAATAAACAAATAAACACTGAGTTCAATTAAAAAACCAAAATGAATTAAATAAAAACAAAATAAAAAATAAAATACAAAATAAATTCAATCCAATATCAACAACCTCTGATGGATAATCAGTCATAAACATCCATATACAGTATATCTATAGTATATCTATAATGTTTTATAATGCATTATAAGTGTTCCCATAGACCTTATGAGTGCATTATATTTCCTTATGACTGCCTTATATATATTATACTTATAATGCACAATAGATGTGATAGTCATAGAAAATGTTACATAACATTTATAATAAAATGAAATAAACATGAGGTTCAACATGTTTTTTAAGGGAAAGTTGTTTGATTTGTTTGAATTCTCCTCTCTGCTGACTGTCAACACCAAGCACACATAACAAAATGACATAATATCGGTTGTGAAGCACTGAATGTGTGTGTGTGTGCGTGTGTGTGTGTTTTTGAATAACAATAACACATTTATTATGTCAGTGTTTTCATCGGGGACAGAGGGATTGTGGGAAAGCAAACGCAGAGCTTTCCACTGCTTGTTGTTTCCCTCTCTCCCTCGTCTGCGTCTCGTCTTCATTGAAAGCGTCTGACTGTAAACAGGAGAGGAAGCCGGAGGAAATGATGTCGCCCAGCAGCTGCTTGATAGACCGTGTTTACCTGGGCCGAGCAGTGTGTGTGTGTGTGTGTGTTGTGTGTGTATGTGTGTGTATGTGGCTGTGTCCGGCTGTCCGGCTGTGTGTTTTTGTCTGTTTGGGATGTCGGTGTGTTTTGTGTACATGAGAGAGGACAGAGTTTTGTGTGTGTGTGTGTGTGTGTGACGTGTATATGAGAGACAAAAGGGAAAGAGAACAAAAGATTTGCACAGAGACAAAAAGAGATAGTTCTCATTGGGTAGATTGATTGAAGTGTGTGTGTGTGTGTGTGTGTGTGTGAGAGAGAGACAGACAGAGAGACAGATAAAGTGAGAGAGCGCTCTCATCTTTGTGTGTTGAATTAAGCCATCGATCCACAGACCGACAGCCTCTCTAGTCTTGTAGCTATTTCATGAATTTTTTACTATAACTGCACTATAACACTGAGATCGGCTTAAAAAAAAACAATCTTTTTCTTTGTCTGTCTTTCAGTTTGCCCTCGGTTGTTTACTCCTCCTTGTCCTGTTTCAATAGTATTTCAATAGTATGTACAGTGTATTACTGTGTGTGTGTGTGTGTGTGTGTGTGTGTGTGTGTGTGTTGGCCCTCTGGGTGTGTGATTGAGTGAGTGTGTGAATGAAAACACAAACACACGTGCTCCTTCTGTCTAATCCACGGAAAAGTAAACACGGTCCGCTGTGTGAATGTTTAACCGTATGTGGCAATGGGTGTGTGTGTGTGTGTGTGTGTGTGTGTGTGTGTGTGTGTGTTGCAAACTGAACAGATATGCAACTGACAGCTCTTGCAAAATATCTGATTGTGTGTGTGTTGCTGAGTAAATATGTAACTGGCAGGAGTTGCAAAATTTCTTATTTTGTGTGTGTGTGTGTGTGTTTGTCTGTATTGCAAACTGGACAGACATAGGGTTTGGTGTCAGGTGTTTCAAAAGTAGGTACGCATATTATTATTAACTGACTATTCAATGTTGAATTTGTTTGTTAAAATGACTAAATAAATTAAAAATGTTGAATAATTGCAAAGTAAAAGCTGTTCCTGTTTTGTGCCGTAAAGCAACCTGACCCGGTGGCACACAGTGTAAACTGCAGGCTGACAATCTCCTCGGTGATGGTCTTGTTTGTTTACGGTGATTACACTAATGTCTCAAAATGAATATGGAAATGATTGATTGATGCAAAAATGTTAAATGTAGCACCTTTAAAATCAAAACAATGGCCCACATAAGGGCTGAGGGGACGAACCTGCAACCTTTGGATCCATTAAACCAACTGAGCTTATCGGCCGTGCTTGTGTGTATGCTTGGGTGCAGCAACATGCATGTGCTTTTGTGACTGAGTGGGTGAGAGTGTGTATGTGTGTGTGTGTGTGTGTATATGATTGTGCTACTTCTCTTCTCATTCCTGTTGTAAGAGCAACAGCAATGAAAGACCAAATTTCTGATTCACCAGCCTCTCTGCACAGCACACTCCAGTCTATATTCAACCAAAAACATCTAAAAACTCAATTACTGGCTCATAAGAGGTAAAAACAAGCCTTTACCTCTCCAGACTCTCATTTTAGATTGAGAGTGACGCATGCTGCTGCTGCTGCTGCTGCTGCTGCTGTCAATAATGATTTCCTCTGTCAGCTCTCAATCCACTTATATTTTCATCTTGGTCTCTCTTTATTTCTCTCTCTCTCTTTATTCCTCTTTCCTTCTCTCTACTCATGTATTCCACTCACCCCACCTCAATTCAATACAACGGTCATTTCACAGATTGGGTCATTCCACCCTTTCATCCTTGATATAAACAAAGAGATGGAAGGAAGAGAGATGAGTCTACTGAGTATCAGTTGATGCCAGATGAAAAATTCCATGAATATAGAAGAACATAGAAACCATACGTGAGATGAATACTCTTCAGCGTGTTCTTTGCTGAAAGTGACGTGTCTGCACAGTCTTCAGGGCCTGGAACACAGGGGAACGGACAACAGGGTTAGTTCACAAGACAAACAAGTCTTTGTTTAGCCTTTTGAGAAGTAATACCAGCTTCAGCTTGGCTCTCGGTCTTCTCTGTCCGCTGACAAAGGAGTGTAGGAATGTAGGAAAGGGTCAAGAAGGTTCAGGTGACTCTGGTTCAGGTTTCTCTGCCTCCCAACCAGGGTAGGAAATCAGCTTTTCTGTCAGAGGGCAATTGAATTGGTGAATTTTGAAGAACAATAACTGCACCAAAAGAGGCGGGTCGTTCAAGCGGCGCTGCAGATATCACGTTTGGTTTTACCCGCCAATATCAAGTTTGTAGTAGAGCTATTCGGCAGGCCGGTCGTGAACTGTGCCACGCATTATCAAATTAACAACTTATTTAGCAAGCAAAACATAACGTTATCTCGTCTATATTTCCAAACAACACCCGTTTTTTTAAATGTTGTTTGACTCGGCTATTGAGCGCATATAACTGAAGCACTTTGTTGGCGGAGTTTCCACACACAAGGAGTTTGATCTGGTTCTTTGCTCTCAGTACACAACACAACAAACAACGATGGATCATAAAGCTACGGGAAACCGGAGACAGCAACAATCAGTTTCTCCTCCTTGTCAATATGGAACAAATATCTGATATAAACTTCAGTACATAGCGAGATGTTACAGTGGGGATAAAATCAAATCCCTATCGTCAATTGGTTGCTGCTTCAGCGCGGCGCCGCTAATTTGCATGAAGTTAACCTCAACTCAACTTCATCTCGTCGCGCTGGTCGCCAGCCGCTTTTGTAGCTCGTGACACTTTTGGTGTGAGCGCACAGTAAGGAAGTGTCGGCAGCAGCAGTTCCTCTAACGTCCGCTAGATGCTGGCTTCAAAAAGACTCCAAACCGCCCAACTCTATGCAAGTAAATGGGACCACAACCCAACTTCTGATAAAAACACAGTCAGTAAATTGTTTCCACAAGAGGTTATGGGCTCAGTAGCTAATTCACTTCCTCATGTCCTCATGGCGATTTTCAAAATAATTGCGTCATTAACGGGATATAACGGTTATAAAACGGGGTAGTTTTCCTAGTGATTGACAGGTCGCCTGTCCAGTGATCAACAGGTTGCCGATCACGGACCAATAGCAGGCGGAGCTGCAGCTCTGTGGACGACCCTCAGCTTTGCTCTGACTGCTCCGGCTCCAAAAAATTGATCGATCGTAAACACGATCTTTTGGCTTCAAAGCGGCCCGTCAGAAGCCTATGGGTGACGTCACACTCACTACTCCATCTTTTTTACAATCTATGGCTGCGATGAATCACCTATGGTGGCCCACGGGGGACAGTAGCTGCATTAATGTGTGAATATTTGACAACTTAATGAAAAAGTGAACAGGATGAACTGCAGAAAAGGATACTTCCTAATTATCAGGAGCATTTTTTGCCGCCTCATTTTTAATTTCACAGGTATTTCATGAACTTTCAATGCCTTTTTTGCCCCGAGCCTCCATTATCTTCTGACTGTGCTCCTAACCAACTATCTCCCCGCTTTCCCTCCCCATGTTAACACTCATCTTACCTATTCCTTAGCTTCACCATATCTCATCTACATACGCAGTGTTTCTCCTTTCAAAGATAAAGACCTGCCTCCTTTCAAGGACACCGCCGCCGCTGCGCTTTGCTTTTGCTGTGAATGTGAATGAAAGGGAAAGGAGTCAGACGAGCATTATAGAGAACCGTCTTTGAGCCTGAACACAGCTATAGTTGAAGAAACAGGTTGTGCTCTCATTGCTCCGTCTGCAGCTTGAATAATATAGTCCATTATGTTCTCTTCAAAGCAATACGAATACTCTGCAGCGGCTCGGGACGGCTTGTTCTGGCAGCGAGAAACAGACTAGACTTATGATGTCACCGATGCTCTTTTCATCATTTTCTTGTTTTCGTTTTCTGTTTGGAAGTATATAAGTCTATGTAGTGTGGATCTGCAGGCGGTGATAGCCTCCTGGAGAAGTGGGATTGTGACTAGAAGGTTTAACGCTCTCTCCTCCCTCAGTAACTACTGCCAAGGTGCCTGTGAGCAAGGCACTTCAAGCACAAATCCTCCTTCAGATCCTCTTACACTGTTAGATCTCATCAATCTGTGATGTTCAAGTCATTCCAGGAGTTATTTTGTGATGAAGTGTTGTCCTTTACTTTCCCTCAACCTGCCTCGTCTGCTTCTACTTCAGTTAGTGATTTCCTACATTTCCCAGAATGCCTTTCAACAACCCTCCAGAGAAGGGGTGTGAACTGGTTGCTTCCAGCTGTGGGTTGTAGGTGTAGGTGGAAAGACTGATAGTGATACCAGAGCAAAGGTTTTTTCCATTTGTGAAAAAGTCACACTCCTTACTCAAAACACAACATGTCTTGTAACTGCATTGCATTCTGGTCTATCTCCCTGGACTTTGACCCAGACCAGCCCACCACAACCGGTGCACAGATAGTCCACAATCCCTGGCAGGGTCACGATACCTTGATCTTACTTAACAATACTATATCAGCCAAGGTATCACGATACCAAGCATTATCATCATAATAATATTATATTATTCTAAATAGTTTAACTAGAATACTCACTGAGAGATGGAGGACACAATGAGGGAACTCTCCAATGCTTTTTATCACATATTTTTTCAGCACCACCCATTTCTTTGCGTTTTTTGCTCTCCGTTGGCTTTCGCCCAATCACAAACCGGCCTCTACCCACCACCACTTCACCACCAAATCAAGTTACACTCGCAGCTGTGGAGGGCCTTCTAATGACGGTGGAGGGTAGAAATGCAATGACTGAAATGAAACTCTGGGACGTCTTCGCCACTCTACCGGAAGAATTGCAAGCAGTCGTCACCGTGGCAACCGATAGACGCCGAAGAGGCAAGGATAACAGGTTGCAACTGTCCTGTAAGCACATAACATCCAAAACCATGAGAATGTCATGTGAAGTAAATTGGACTTTTTTTTTTTATGTATGCATGCAAACCTTTTTCTGTCTGCTAACTAGGGCTGTCAAAATTGGCCAAAAATGACGTTCGATCGTTCCTTCTAAAAAAACACATAGGTTCGAACCAATCGAATATCTATTTTTGTGCATTATGTCCATAAGAGGTTGGTGCTAGAGTGAGAACTGAGAACGCGCTGTCTCTCGGAGCGAGATCAAATGAATGATTCGTAATTGATATGTTATTCGATAGCCTAATTTTTATACAGGTTAGGTAATATTCATACTGGTTTATATAAACAATCTGAAAGTATTTTTCCATCTTTGCTGAGCAAGAGTTTTGTGCGAAAGGAATTAAAGGTCCCGACTCCTGTCCCAAATATAGGCCGGTTGTATTCAATGATTGAAGCAAATAAAAGCCCGGGCTATTAACTGAAGTTTTACGGTATATAGAACGGACATTCAACGCTCCGAGCGAGCTGTGCTGTGATAAACATGGAACAACAATTATCTTTTCCTTGACATGAAACGGGAAATAATAATCAAACCATTGGGGACCTGAAGCTTCTGTCTCTAGCCTATTCATTATTCAATATCTATTCAGTCAGTACAGTAGCCTACACTTTTGTAATGTTTTTGTTTAAATAAAATTAAGGCACACAATTCCGAGAAATGTGACAACAAAGAAGTTTTAGCCTGAGGGATAATTTACAATAAAGTGCTATTAAAAACGGAAAAGTAGGCTACTTACATTGTTGACGCTAGAACTCCCAATACGCTAGCATAAAAAAACAAAAAAAGGTAAAACTGACTTAACTGGTTCAGCATTTTATTCCACTGTCACTGACTGTCAGGCCTTTTTATTCCACTGTCACTGTCAGGCCTTAGGCCTTAAGGCCTACAGGTTATTTGCCAAAAACACAAGACAGTCCACATGTGAAGAGGCCAGTGCCGATCTCTTTTTATTCACTATATTCCCAGCGGAGGAAAAGACGCGTTCAGAACGCAATGAGGATCCAGGGATGGAAAGATATTTCTTTGCCATCTGGGCGACGTGAGGGTATCTCCCAGAGCCCGAGGTTTTCCACCACGAGAGGATTTTGTTGAGCAGGTATTGGAGACTCTTGTTCATACATCGACATCTCTTCTTGAAGCAGCAGAGTGTTGTCCTGGTCTGGCCTGTCCGTGCAATACGTGTCTCCGAAGAGATCCCCCATAGCCGTTAGAGCAGTTTTCCCAGCGGTTTGCTGATCACGGGGTTGTCCGGCACCGGGCTCAGTCTCACTGCCTGTGCCTCCTGCCACATTCACTTGTTTCACCTCCTCCAGTATAGACACCTGCACCTCCCGTTTTTGTTCCTCTTTTAAATGAATGAGGTGATGGAAGCGTGGATCCAGGTAACTAGCTTTGTTCAACAGCATAAATGCGCCCTTTTCCTCGCTATACCGCTTCTCCAGAACGGTGATGATCTTTGTCTTCATCTCTGTCAACGCAGGTGGTTCTGGTTTGTTAATATTAGGACAGGTTTGCATTTGTCCAGCCTATTAACATTCACACAAAGTAAGTAAACAATATTACCTTAACTTAAAATTAGGGCCACCATTCTACCTATTTTTAAAGACTCATTCTGGATCAGCACTAAGCGCCCATAGGCAAGGCATTTCATACACTGTGCTCACCTTTTCCATGAGGGACCATTCGCTTGTGGTCAGCTCCATTCTAGACAGTTTTTTCTCGAAGATGACAGCAGACGCAGCTGCTTGCTGCTCGGACGGTCGTTAATCATCTTCTCCGTTTTCAATCCCAAAAGTTGTTGTTTCTCCTGGAGGAGGTAGCTGTCGGTGGTAGATTTGTTGAAATGGGATGCCGCCACTTTCAGCCTGCTCACGGGGGTTTCAATGGCTCTGACCCCGAGCCCTTTATGCACAGCCAAGTTGATGGTGTGTGCCACACATGGTATACTCACTGTTTCAAGATGTCTCTCCACTGCATTGACGTAATTGGTAGCATTGTCCGTTGTAATGGCAGTCACAGATTCCCTTTTTATGCCGTAGACGTCCAAGATGTCTTGAATGCATTCGCCTACATTCTCTGCAGTGTGGCTTTCCCTAAGCTCTTTTGTTTTGAGTACATAGTCGTGCATTTCCCAATCGTCTCAAATCCGGTGGGCCGTTGCTGTGACATAGGATGCTGTTGCTAGGGAGGTCCACCCATCCGTGGTGGACCTCGGTTTCAATTCAGTGGCATCCATCTTTGTCTTTGAGTAATTCCTTTATTTTGTCTGGTGTGCTGTTGTAGATTTCTACGATTCTATTGGTGATAGTTCCACGGCTAGGGATACGGTACCTTGGTTCCCATTCCTGACAGAACTCTCTGAAGCCCGTCCCATCAACTATACTGATCGGCCTCATGTCCTTGCATATGAACGAAGTAAGTTTCTTCGTGCAAGCCTCTTGTCGTGCTGCAGATAGCGAGCTTGTGGCGGGCGGTGTAAAATATGAGTCGAGACGTGGCTGTTTGGGTGGAGTTCCGGACATCAGGCCATGCTCATTTGGGTGCATATTTTCGAGATGTGCCCTCAGGTTGCTAGTGGTGGAATGGTAGGCTAACTGTAGCTTACATAGCTTGCATACAACTTTATCTTGAGGTTCCACAATTTTGCCGTCTACTGACCAAAATACGAAGTATTTCCAAACGGGGCTTTTTAGATTGCTCGGAGTGCAAATCACTCTCTCTGCGGCCGAGTTGGGTTGTGAACTCATCATTACCACACGGTTATTGTTGAATTATTCGCTCATTTCAGCTTGACCTACATTTCATTTTCAATCAGTGAAAGTGATGTTGTGTGACTCCTGTCCGTCATGCAGTGCATTCAGTGCAGCGGCCCAGGCCCACGCGAGAACTTGCGAGGCAGACAGCCGCGGTAGTGCTGCTTTTTTTTTTTCACAATTGAATATTAATTTTCACAATCGAATGTCTGTTTTTTTTTACAATTCGATTATATAATCAAATTTAGAATATTTGTTGACAGCCCTCCTGCTAACCGTCTGACTGTAGCTCACAATCTGACGTCCGGTCGTTTACTTCTTCTTCAGGTGTTATGAGGTTCAGGAACCAAATGGTTGCATTAGCGCCCTCTGTGGCGACTGCCGATATAACTCTATCTGACTAATAAGAACTTTGTCATTCAGATCTTTCAGACGTTTACCGTTGATGTTTTAGATCGCTGAAACATTTTCTAATATCAAACTCCATTGGAGCTGCTGGAAATATCTGAATGTGACGTCACATTATCTACGCTTGGCCAGTTATGAACAGGAAGAAGAAAAATACACCAAACAACAAAATGGGCCCAGAAATGCAATGTACATCACCAATAGCTGTGGTTGTACTGGACAGTGGATGTGTGGATCTGGATATAAATGAAGCATGGAGCTCAGCTGACTTTCTCTGGATAAATCAAGGTTTACAAAAAAGATACATACTTTTTTCTTTTCCTCTCTTTTCTTTCCAAATTGCGTATCTTGGTCTTAATCCCACAGTTGTTACTTGTTTTCAAGCAGAGACAGATGCCTTTAAAACGCTCACGCTCTCACTCTCTCTCTCTCTCGTTTAATCAACTCTGGTCCTTTTGACAGTCAACAGGAGGCAATCAAGGGGAGAGGAAGAAAAGTGAAGCCGAGGAAAGAAGGAGTGAAGGAGGAGAGGAAGAGGAGGAGGAGGAGGAGAGAGTCAGTCTTAATTACAGCCATAATGTCCAGCTCCTGGTCGGGCGTCAGCCTCGCTTCACACCTTGCAGGTTGATGAGCAGAGAGCATGCTCAGTCAGGAAGCAGCTCGCTCCATGTCTTCCTCCACACAGGGGGCTTCTGGGTAACTGAGCCTCTCTAATGGAAACCCACAAACAAACAGCAGGGGGTGGAGAGAGGAGGAGACGAGAGGATGAGAGAGGAGGAGAGGAAGAGAGAGGAGGAGAGGAGAGGAGTGAGGAAGAGAGGAGGAGGAAAGGATAGGAGATGAGAGGGGAGGAGGAGAGGAAGAGGAGGGAGGAGAGGGGAGACGAGAGGAGAAGAGGAGGGAGGAGAGGGGAGACAAGAGAAGACGAGAGGATGAGAAGGGGGGAGGAAAGGAGAGGAGGAGAGGACGACAAAAGGATAGGAGATGAGAGGGGAGGAGGAGAGGAGACGAGAGGATGAGAGAGGAGGAGGGGAGGAAAGGAGAGGAGGAGAGGAGAGGAAGAGAGGGGAGAGGAGAGAGGAAAGGAGAGGGGGAAAGGAGAGGAAGAGAGGAGAGGAGAGGAGGAGAGTAAAAGAGAAGAGGAGAAGAGAGTAAAAGAGGAGAGAAGAGGAGAGATGCAAAGAAGAAAGGAGATGAGAAGAATGGAGGAGAGGAGAAAAGAAGAAAACATGAGAGGAGAAAAGAAGATGGGAGATGAGAGGAGAAAAGAAGGTGGGAGATGAGAGGAAGGAGAAGAGAGGAAAAGAGGAGCGGAAAGAAAAGGAGGGAGGGGGAATGAACAGAGGAAAGGAAAGGAGGAGAAGTGAGGAAAGGAGAGGAAAAGGAGAGAAGAGAAGAAAGAAGGGAGAGGAGGAGGAAATAAGAGAGGAATAGCACTCCTCGCTGTCAACAAAATATTGATCATCTCTGTTCCTGACACACACACACTCAAGAGAGAAGAAGAGAAGAAGAAAATGAAGAAGAAGAAGATGATGACAGAGACACACTCTAATTTAATTAGGACTTGATCATCATCACCATCGTCATCATCAGCACATCAGAGAGAGAGAGAGAGAGAGAGAGAGAGAGAGAGAGAGAGAGAGAGAGAGAGAGAGAGAGAGAGAGAGAGAGAGAGACTCCTTAGGTAACCAACAAACTATAAATATGCTTGTTGGATAATCTGTGCCATCATCTCTTTCTCTCTTCTAGACGAATCAATTAGCATTTGACTAAATCCCTCCACACACACACACACACACACACACACACAAACACCCAAACACCACCCGTAACAGGTGATGTAATAGTAAACAAAAGGGTGAGTAAACTACATGATCTCATCATGAGGCAAGCAACCAAAAAATTAATTATATTTTCTGAGAAAGCGTTCCTTTGTGCTTCATTTTCCCCTGAAAAGACTCGACCGTTGTGACTTACATCACTTTCATACTTCATGCTGTATGATATACCAGAGTTATTATAGTTTGGAATTTTTCATTAGTTTTTATTTTGATATACAGTAGTTTTCAATTTTTTATCTCAATTCCAGTTTACTTTTAGTTAGTTTTCAGTGGGGTTTTGGCTGTTTTAGTTTCATTTATTTATTTTAGTTTAGTTTTTATTTAGTTTCAGTTCTAGTTTTAGTCTTTTTGGTATGAGTGGCATTTTTTACAGGTATAATATTATAAGTTCAGAACAGGTATTTTGTATGTCTGCAAAAGGTATTGTGTAATATTATCATTAAATCATAAAATCTAAGAAATTTCTAAAATAAATGTATTTACAAAAAAAACTAACTTGGGCCAGCCAGAATTTATTCTTTTTTTCCCTGCCGTACACACATGAACAAAAAGATGAAAACCCATAAAAATTCATATATTTTATTTCAGCTAAGTAGACAAGATAGTTTCAGTTTTTTCTCATTTTTATTTTTATTTCAGTTTATGACAATTCTTTAACTCCCTAGTTTTGGTCTCAGTTTTTGATAAAAACAACAACAACAACAACAACAACAACCTTGACATACTTTTATGTGGTTGAAGGTGATGGCAGACTCCACAAATAAAAAGTTGGATATACTGAGTTTATACTGAGTTGAGGTGGGTTTGTCCACATCCCTGATACAACCTCAAAACCTCACACACTCATGCACAGGCTTCCAGCCAGCAGGTGTCACCTCGGGGCAACAAGCAACTCATTTACACTGAGAAAATTAATTCAGGATGGAGAGAAATGCTGCAGGATACAGTGTTTCACACAGCAGCAGGTCCACTAATACAGATTTCAGCTGATTTCTGGGTGAAGGGTGGGAGCTATCGGTCAGTATAACTGTGTCCTTCAATAAAATTGAACTTTGGACCACATTGCCCAGAATGCACTGCGCTGGGTCAGAGGTTATCTGGGCATACAGGCCTATCTGCATCTCCAGCGAGCAACTGCACCCTAAATACAGACTTCTTTCACTTAAAAGTAATCTGCAGGCAGTTGTTGTGTAATATTTGTTATCAGACACACAGAGACACACACACACACACACACAGATAAATGCTGGTAGTCTGTTCATTCAGTGTGTATGAGCGACGCGGCCGCTGTGAGGAATAATAATCCGGTTGGAAATAATAATCCCGTGCTGCTGGACTGCTGCGGAGGTCTGAACAACGTGGATTACAGCAAGGTAAAATAATAAGAATAACAGTAATAGCAGGATAGGAAGGTGCTGTAGCTGCCTGTGCGCCTACTAGCTTCATATGACTCGATACCGATGCTACAGAAAGAGGGGAAGGTCTCGTTTTAACCGAGGCAGTCAGGCTGTGTTTCTCTTGCCAGCCGAAGAAGAACACTTCCGGTCCGGTCTTTTCAGAATAAAAGACACATTCATACAATTCCACAGCACTCAAACATTGACTACAAAAACTTTGTTTTGTACGATACAATTCAACTACAACAAAACACAACGATAGAAATAATGCTTTTGCGCTGTAATAGAAAACAACCAATTAATATATAGAATACAACTGTAGCCTACAGTACAAAAGTCAACTACCATTGACTTGGCTGACTGCATGTAGATTAGCTGTCAAAAATGTTTTTGACAGCTTTGAGAAAGATCTTAGATCATATTTCATATATATGTTATTTGTCATATCCATATTTTATCAAGATTTGGTCTAGAATAAGACTTTCTAAGCTGTTCCATTCAGAATAAAGTGACCTTCATTAAGTCACAGCACTCAAATATTGACAAAAATGTATTTTGCACAAAACAATTTTTTTTTTATTGTTTTGATAAAGTCCCCCGCAATATGGCTTCATTTTGAGGGCCTGCAATCAGTTTCCTGTGACTGCTTGGGCCTGAATGTAAAGCACAGGTGTATAGTGTGAGTATTTTGGCATAGATTTGAAAAGTGACTTGTGCAGTGTTCAATTTAATGGCCTAATTAAAAAGCAAATTTATTTTATTACTAGTATTATTTATTGTTTATTATTGTATTATTGTTTGTGATGATTAAATAAAAATAAATTCGTTTAAATCGTATTAAACATCCGTGCTTTTATCTTGAAGGCTCAACGCCCAAACTGGAAGTATCATTTTAGTTTTTTATGGCTAACTTCACACGTCCAGGCAGCCGGCCAGTATAAAGTAAGGCTTTTTAGCCTTCAAAATAAAAGCGTGAAATTTATCACTTTTGAAAAATGGAATAAATTTACTTTGGGTTGCACAGAACAACAGCGTATCAAAATCCCTAGATGAAATATGTGACAGCTGTATATAGATACTAAAAAGATTATATTGCCTTATGGTACATGGTAGGCCTATTTTCCGATTAAGGAGGGGAGTAAATTTAAGACAAAAATAATAATAATAGTATTTAATGACTTAAACACACACAAAACTTACCGGCAAACAACAATCTTTGGGGTCTGTTTTTGTTTTTTGTTTGTTTGTTTTGTGTTTTGTGTTGTATATTGTTGTTTTTTATGGCATTTTAAAATGTATGCATGGTTGTATGTAAGTGTATGGTTGTATTTTGTAAATGCGTATGTATGAGTATGAATGTATGGGTGCATGTGTGTATATAGATATGTATAATTTTACATTTTTATGATGTACAATCATGTATAGATATATTTCTATTTTTATTAATGTAAATTCTGCTTCTATTCAGTCGTTAACTGTGAGCATGAATACTAATAAACTCAACTCAAACTCAAACTTCTCCCTACTACTACTCCCTTGAAAAAGTGCCTAAAATTTCAATACCCAGAAATCCTGTGCAGTGAGGTCAGTGAACTGCACACAGCTCACTCATGTTTACCAGGGCTGCTCTGTGATGTTTTATACCAAAGGAAACCAAAGAGACGAGAGAGGAATGTTGGTGAGTCCAGATTTCTCTGCTGCTGTTTAGGAGACAGATTGGATTTCACTCTGAAGTTTCGATTAATCACTTCATGTGGGTGAAGAAGTGTTCATACTAGGGATGTTAATGATTAATCGACAATCGATTAATCGCCGTTAAGAATTTGATCGATCAAGCATATATATTAACTGATTAATCGACAATGTAGGCTATGTGATATTTCTCATATTTCGCTGAAATCATTTACCACCACGAGGGCGCAATTTAACTTTCACCGCTGATACAGAGGAAGAAGAAAGCCAAGCAAGCGGGCGAAAAGTCCAGTGTAGGAGCATTACACCCAAAAAGACAACAGTATTCATTGTAAACATTGTAATACAATGTTGAAATACAGCACGCCTACAAGCACAATGACAGGGAATGCAGGAAGATCTTTTAAGTTTTGCTTGGTTAATTAACTTGTTGAGTAGGCCTAAAGACAGGTGTAAAAACACGCATTTTCTATTTTCTATTTTCTATGTCAAAAGCTGTTTTTTACATAATGATTAATCGATTAATTGGTCGTTAACGTGACTGGCAGTCGATTAAGGAAATTGATTGAAATTTGCATCCCTAGTTCATACCCGGCACCTGAATTACAATTGGGCAAATTTATGGCGTCTCAATTAGTGGGAATGGGACACTCTTCCCCTTTGCAGCCCCACTTTGTGATTTAGCTTGATAAGACAGGTGTATTTTAACATAAAGATCTTTCCTAATCACTGACATGCATATGTGCTGTACAGGTTTTCATTACCTGTCAGCCGGCAGTGTCTCTCTGAACACAACATCCACATGTTCAGCAGAAAGTCAGCAGTCATTCCCTATAGAGCGCAGGCCCACTCAGCTCTGAGCTGTAGGCCCTTCAGCTGCCTCTGTGTAGGAGTGGAGCGTTGTTGGGCAGAAATAAACCCCAACACATCGCTGCACTGACAAACTGAGCAGCAATTAGAGAGAGAGGGAGCTGAGGAGAGGAGGAGGAGGGGAGAGGAGGAGAGAGCGCACGTGTACAGAGGTGTGAGGGCGATGTGGTATTTTCATGTTGGAACCATTTACATTATAAAATTATAAAACGGTCGAGGAGAGATTACACCTACAGTTTGTAATTGTAATTGTCTTGTGATACAAAGCAGCATGCTGGCTGCAAAAAAAACCCCCAAAAAAACCCCAAACAATCTTGACTAGTTTCTTTCTAACAAGTTAAGTGTCTTGGGATTTCTTTACATTAGGCAATCAACTTTTAAAGAACTGTTACAACCCGGCTCAAGGAAGTAACAAAGAAGGGGAGACATACGCCAAAGTAAAAGTTAAAACAATGATTTATTAACTAAAACTAAGGGAACAAAAGGTGTGCATTAAGTGAGGAGGGAGAGAGACACACTGATGGTCTGAAGGCTTTTAAAGCCCAAGAGTACACCGGGCCCAGGTGCACTCCATCAGCCTTGACGACCCCACCCACCAGGCTCCTGCAAGACAGAGTGGGAGGGTCATCACAAGAACTGACTTGGGTTTTGCTGTGTGGTAAACATTACAGACATGTTCTTAGCTCTGAAGTGTGTATTTACTACAAGCTTCCCAACTGCTGCCACCTTAGGAATGTGAAACTTTGACCAAGTTTCCATTTTGACACGCACACCACCATGTTGGAAGAGAGATAGCACAATGAAAAGTAACATTACCACAGCTTCCTCCATGAAAAAAGCAGAATAAAAATTAAAAAAATGACGGCGCTATGCTTGGTATGCAATAGAGTTATCTTTTAGAATTTAATTTGAACACCACACCACAGAGAAATTGGGCATTTTTTTGTTTTGTCAGGGAGGAAGAAGTGAAATGAAGAACTTTTTACAGTTGATAAAAAAAGTCCTGCTTGTTCTATGCAGTAGTATTTTTGATGAGCATAGGAAATGCAATAAAATATTAGTTTAAGATGCTGAAATTTCTCATTTTATGTCAACTACTTTTTTGTTTCCTGGCACAGTTCTTTCTCAATATTGGCCAGTTTTACACAAATTCTTGGCTTCAGAAGTCAATCCTCTCATATCATGGTGTGTGTTTATGTCTGTGCGCTTGTGTGTGTTCGTATGTCTTGGTGGTTTTCAGTGTGTATCACAAATCTAAAAACTGTAAAATGTATCTTTCCACCTCTGACAGACTGCGACGAATTCATCAGTTAATACAGATGAGCTAAAGTTCCCCAGTCTCGCTCATTTACTGTCGATGTAACTCCCAGACAAAGCGCTCATTAAGCCTTACAGGGACACTCTGACCTATTCCCTCTGCCTGCCTCATATATATCATCAGTCCTCTACTGAACCACTGGAACAGGCTTCACGGATAATTAGATACGATCTTATGTCACAATTTTAGTCACTGCCATCAATAATTGCATATTTTGGTGATATGAGAGCATTTCATTTCATTTAGAACGCCTCAATGCAAGATAAGATGACGCTTTAATGATGCTTGTGGTGTGATTGGGTATTTAAAAATAGTCAAGACATTGATATAAGATGAGACTAATAATCATCACTAATAAAACCTAGAAAAATGATCTATCTCCCAATATCTGTCAAAGTAATTGGGATGATCATTTAAACCATAATCGTGCAGACTTGCTTGATTGCTTGTCTGTTTGTCACCAGTAGATTCTACAGATGTAGACAAGGTAGAAGTTGCGTACTTTCTGAACTATGGTGGAACTTGTGCTCCATTCCCAAGAGAAATAGCTTTGAAGATTTATTGTTTTGCTGACCTGTCAGCTGCCAGAAGGTACGAAGGACGGTCTGGGAACTAGCTGGCTGAGAGACACTAGAGTTTCATGTTTTTTTGTGTGTTTTTGTCCTTGAATCTATTATCTGCAGTATTAATGCACCCTTGAGCTACGGTGGCCTGTAATTGACACAAACAATAAAATCATTTTCACAATAGAGAGGAGTAAGCTAGCTAATTAGAGCAGAGATCCAACAGAAACACCTAGTGAAGAGCTGATATATCACCATGCTGAATACTGGAATAATAAAACTGCTTTGTCATTTGCTTTTTTTTGGCTTGAGAAAGAGGCTTATGAGCCTTCATGGCTGAAATGTCTTGTGACACCGGCTGGTGATTATACAACAGAATATTATAGAATACTGTATAGGAGGATTACAGCAGGCCTTACAATTCATATTCCTATAGTTTATATAGGCTTTTGAATGTGCTAATTGCCACCAAAAATGTTGAAAATGAAATGTTGGTGTTCACTATGGAGATAAAAGACTGAATGACAAAGACAGAATGTAGATATCATGAAAGCCGGTGAACTTCAGTGTATGCACCATACAATTTAAAACACAAAAAATGTTTCCACAACAAGGATCTGCATAAGAGATGTAGTTGGCAGTTATGTTCATTGGATTTGATTTTTCTATTGTTTTCAGTTGTTCATAAACCTCACATTAGTTCTTTTTAATTCAGTTATGTATGATCAGAGTTCAGCATAGTGGGTTTAAGGGGAATTTTCGATGGGAGAAAAGTTGGACAAGAGCACCTTAGGCGAGTCCATGTCAATTCTATGACCAGATCTAGTTGACAGCGAGTCAAAACCAGGTCCAAAGGGGGTTGAGAGCAAGTCGAGACTGAGATCAGATCGAGTCCTAATCAGCACCAAAATAGGCAGTGAACAGTGTACAACAATGTCTTTCCAGATGTAAATATAATGCTAAAGGCGTTTCTCAAGGATCAAGATAGATGGATTTGCAGGAACACTGTACATCCAACTAATTAATGCATAGGATTTTTTGAGGACCGTTGCATACTATACACAGGTGTAATCCTCTAAATTGTTTGTCGTTCTGGAGAGGAAATAAACAGAAATGGAGCAGGTGGAGCAAAAACGTAGCTTTGAAAATTTTGAGCTAGGCGGGAAAAAGAGTCAACATCCAAAAGTGGACAAAAGTGTCCATCCAAAAAGACCGAGACCAGTACTAAAGTCCAGTGTAAATGGCCATGTTTGTGCAGTTTGATGGACATTTAACACCAGATATGACTAGCTACATACTCTACATTTCCTTCTCAATCAGTTGAACTACGTACTGTTCCTCCTCTCAGCCTCGTTGCACCATCCCTCTCTTGTCTCTTGCAGGTAGACATGGCGCTGATGGAGGACTTCCTGAAGTGCATCAACGTTTACGACCCCAGGTTCTGCGTCGCTGTGATCGCCATCATTTTCAACCCTTTCTTCTGGAACGTGGTAAGAGCTACAGGATGGATGTCGTCTATATTTGGCAGTTCTCAGCCCAGCCAAGAGAGCTTTTTCCGGCATCTCTTCACCGCAGAGCTTCGTTTGACCTCAGACTTCGTCTTTAGGGAGCTTAGTCACAAAGTCCACTTCTCACCTAAAAACAGTGTGCTCACGCAGTAAGCTGGTTTTGAAATCCTTTCTCTTCAGGGTCAGGGATTAACGTAAGACTTCTTGATGTAGACCCCGAGCAAGTATCTGTAGTAATACAGTTTTGCCCAAGAACTGTGGATTCCTCAATGCAATCCCATAAAGAAAGCATTTTTCTTTTTTTTTTTAGATTATTGACACTCCAAAGACACTCCATTCCATACAAGGAATGGCTTGGTAACTAGTTAGTTGAGAGAGCTTAATGCTTCATGCGGGAATGAACACAGCAGAGTGCGTGCAGTCAGCGTGATGTAACTGGTAGCTTGGTAGCCTTTGGGAGTCATGCACGGCACCCAAAATCTGAAATAACGTGGATGGCACCGCAGTTACACAGACGTGCCTCCATCGAGGAATGGCTGAACGATGAGGAACTGGAACCACCGGTCGATTCTGATAGTTTGATTTTTCTTTTGTTGGGGGATTCGGAGAGCTGAATTTTCAGGCGCACGGTCATCATGAAAGCATGGGAAGCATGAATGCCAAGGTTTGTGAATGGCATGTCTGCACACTTCAAGCCACACAGAAAACCACGAAACAGAAACATTAATTTGGTTCTTCTGTATAGGACTCAAGAACGTGTTGTCTAGTGTACCAATGCTTTTTTTTGTAAGATTATTTATTTGGGCATTTTCGCCTGTATTAGACAGTTCAGTATATACAATATATATAATAAGTAAAGAGTAATTGATTAGATTTTCAGAGTAACTTGCCTAACACTGGTTAAGAAACACTAGTTTTTTGAGTTACAGTGTACTAATTTGGTTAACATTTAAGAATTATGTGCAGCACTGATGCAGAATAGAGTCAGGATGGAGAACTTCTTCAGTGTAATGTACTAACCTTGTGAGTCGAACACAGAGAAGTATTCACCAAGGCTGCTCTCTCTACAGCTCACACAAAGCAGGTAGTTACAGCACATACTGTATTCAGCTGCATGACACCCGCTGTCTGGCACCTCCATGCTGAGATTCATCTTGGCTCTTTGGTCCCTGGAGACTCTAACCTTCTTTATTAAAAGCCCAACAGGTAATGTTCCCATAAGTCAAACGGGCTTTTCATCTTCCTCTTGCTCTTCTCATTTCCTCTAGTTTTCCTCTTTTCTTTTGCTCACTAATAGTGCTCTTTCAAGGGTGCAACAACACAATGCAAGTGCAAAAATGTACATTGTACATTTTATACTTACGTGTGATACTTTTCCCTAGGCTAATACACAGGTTAACAAGAGGGCTAAATTAATTTTATGCACACTACCAGTCAAAGGTCTGGACCCTCCTGATTGAATGTACTCTGTTTTTCATTCTCTTAAAGCCATTTGGATCTAAAGGCTTATGCTGAAATGCTTGAAATTAGTTTCTTAGACAAATATAAATAGTGAAGTTGATCCTATGTATGAATTTCTTTCCAAAGCCTTTGCCTTTCCATCAAGGCAAAGGGCGGCTACTTTAAAGAATCTAAAATATAAGATAGTTTTGATTTGTTTAACACTTTTTTGGTCACTGCATAATTCCATTTGTGTTATTTCATAGTTTTGATGTCTTTACTATTATTCTAAAATGTGGAAAATAGTAAAAATAAAGAAAAATGTGGTGTTTCCAAACCTCTGACTGGTAGTGTACACTGTATATACTTTTTTGTCCGTTAGAGATGCTCCAAATATAAACTGCATAGTGCAGAAGTGCTATAAACATTTAATCACATCTTCTTTAGTGACGGGGTTTAGCGACACTACGTTCATGCTAACACTTTAATCAAATTATGTTCGTAGGATTACAGAACACACTGCAATTAAGACGTGTGAAGCGCTACGGTGTTAGAAAAAACTCCTCTGCACCTTTTATTCCTCAGCTGCTCTTTCTTTATTTAGCACTTTTCTGTCATACGTGATCATTATAGCTTCACAGGAATACTCACAGCTATTATCAGAGCGCTGTGGCTCTCATGCTTGATTTCCTGACTATATTGGTTGCCTGTAATCTTGGTGATTTATGAATCTGAGTTTGCTTTACTTGTCTCCTCACTGTAAATTGCTCTGGGTAATACTATCACCTAAATTCCTCACATGTACACTGGCCATCAGAAGTTTGGGGCCACCTAGCTTTTGAAAATGTTAAATAAATAAGCATGTTTTCTTTGTCGGTTTGCAATAACTTCACCCCATTAAAGACTAACAAGATTCAGTTTGAGAATATTAGTGATGATAACACTAAAACAATTCTAAAACACACTTTCTTCATGCCGACAGTCAGAGACGCTCATGAAAAACCTTCTCTTCACACCAAAGAGACACTTTGATGAACATGAAGCTGAGTGTTGAAGAAATAGATATTTTATGTTAACAAAAGCATTGCAGGCATTTTTTTCCCTTACTCCTTCATTGAAAAATAACAAAGGAAATCAAATAGTGCTTTGAAAATGTAGAAAATGCAAGGTGCTCCCCCAACTTTTGACAGGCAGTGTCATTGCAGATGCACTTACATTATTGTTTGGACATGTAAACACATATTCTGAGTTATTCGCCCACACGAAATGTAAAGTACGGTGCTTTGCTTCAGAACCGCTGGCTGCAGTCGGAGGTATTTGCTCTTTTCTTCCTGCTATTGAAATGAGTTCCCTACCTGAACAGGCACATGTCCTTCCACTCCGCCGGGTGTCACTTTCCTAAGCTTTGTCGGTGACTCTGTCTTCCTCCACACCTGCCGCACCGGCCGAGCGGGGGCACGTGTTCATCATCGCTCTCCGCTCAAGAGACGAGAGTTCAGAGCTCCCTCAATTATCTGCATTAAAGTAAATGTCAGTAGGTGCTCTCGCCTTGCGTGTGACACCAAATCACCTTTTTTTTGTGCATTGTGCTGGAAGATAACTTGTAAGTGGGTGTAATGGAGGCTGTACAGGCAAACAGCATTAGGACTGATGGAGCCCTCTTAGGGACAGGAGAACAATCAAAGATCTTTTCATCTTTTTTGTTTGAGGTACTATGCCTTCCTCCGCCGCCGTAAGAGAGTTTGGAATGATCTTTTATGTTACATCTTAAAGGGTGAAGAAAGAGAGACACACACAGATGTGACGGTTGTCCTGAAACTGTCGTGTATGCAAAGTAGTTTTGAGGTGGTGTTGGTGAATTTTGCTGCATTTCACTGAGCGCTTTAGAGGGCAAAGACACTCGCAATCAATACAACAGTGTTCAGTGTGATCACCTTTATCCTGCAGGGAAACACCTGCAGCCTGATGGGAATAGATGTGGTGAAGGATGACAGCGCCGCCAATCACAGAGCAACAGCAGTCACCGGGGGAACCGGAGGACTATTGATCGCTCTCTCTCCGTTCAGATACTGCTGATCAAAACTCGTTTGTTTGTTTGTTCGCACACGCTTGGCCCAAGAGACGTGCTTCAACATTTGTTACGTTTATCGTTCATATCTCAGACACCGCGGACCAGATTTCGATGAAACGTGTGGGAATAATGCATCTCACTGCTGCATTTTGGTGTTTTTAACATTACACTGAGCCTAAGGAGGGTGCTAAATCGTTTGTTTGTTTGTCCATGTGTTATGTAATTAGATAGATAGATAGATAGATAGATAGATAGATAAACAAAATTTGGGGAAATGATGCATCTCACCACTGCATTCCAGCACTCTTAGCATGTGTTTAGTGCACAAAGTTAGAAGTGTTTCAACTTTAAGCAAAAGATCTTCAGTAGTTTTCAGTTTTCAGTATCTTTAATGGTGACCTCATGCTGCACCAGGAGGCGTAAATATAAATTTCTAACCAATAAAACTATCAGCTTTTTGAACAGTCCCGCCCCTCCGCACCCCTCCCATCAAATAAAACTATCTTTCTCTCCCTGACTTTTTCATTCTCTTAAAGCCATTTTGATCTAAAGGCTTATGCTTAAATACTTGAAAATTTTTCTTAAACAAATATAAATTTCTTTCCAAAGCCTTTGCCTTTCCATCAAGGCAAAGGGCGGCTACTTTAAAGAATCTAAAATATAAGATAGTTTTGATTTGTTTAACACTTTTTTGGTCACTTTTTTTTTTCAAAATTAAGTTAATAAGAAAGAAGGCTTTTTCATCGCTAATACAGCACTCATTGCAACCACTATACTATTAACAATAAAGCTACAAGCATCTTGTCTCAGTTCATGGGATTACAAAACCAAAAGAGATGAAAGATAGTTCCTGGATGTGGTCTAGAGCAGTGTGTGTTAATGTCTTTAAAATGTCTCTGCTTGACATGGTAACATTTATGAAACACGCCCCATTGAGTTTTCGGCCTCCTCCCCTGCGTCACTGACCAATCTCCTAATCTTTCCTGTCACGTTTTCCACCCGCCACGTTTCCCTCGCTTCTCCGTCCGACCCCCGAGAGCGGCGAGCGAGGAGGAAGCCGGTGTCTGTTTCCCTTACCGGCTGCAGGATGTGAGGTGCAGGCTGTTCCAGTCCTGTACCTGTAACACCAGAGTGTTAGAATGACTGAAGTCTGACCCAGTTAATAACTTTTGGTACGAGGTGCATGCAGGTCTGTTGCACCAGCCTGTATTTAGGTCAGGTCGGCATGTCACTGTGTTCCAGGTTTGGTTTCAGTTCAGTCCAACTGGTGGAAGAGACAAAGATGTTTCCTAGGTTCACAACGAATGTGTGTGTGTGTGTGTGTGTGTGTGTTTTGTGTGCATGCTGATGTTTGCAGCCCCAAATATATATATCTATAATGTAGTCTTGCAGTTGTCTGACAGCAGAAACAGAGAGATATGTCAGTGACAGCACCTGTGTTGTGTTATAAACTATTTTGAAACACACATAAATAATCACAGACAGTCGGAGGAGGCAGAAAGTTCACTTCTTAACGTTGTTGGCAATGGTGAGAACCGATCTACACGCTGTGGAAGTACGTCAGCCATGTTGGGGAAAAAAGTCTATCACAACCTTTGAATGTGCGACGTGCATCATGTGACCAAAAAGTTAAGATGGAGAAACAGGCAGAGAAACCTTACATAGAGCATCTTTGTGACGAATAAAATGGAAAAGAAACAGATTGTTTTCTCAAGTCTTTTCGTTTTTTAGTTCCTAAAAGTGGATCAGCGTCTGTCACTTTTGTTTTAAACCAGATGACGACAAACAAGTACAGATTCTGTGCAAAGTTTGCCTTAGGGTTGTAGCTGCACCTTTTGCTTTTATTTTACTCTTATTTTATTTATTAACTAAAATAGAGTGGTTCATTACATGCTATGTATGCATATTTTTAGTCACGTTTGTTGTTACCCACAATAAGTAACTGAGTAAAACAGGAAGAATGAAAACAAGACTATCTAGCTGCTGCAACTTTTAGAGAAACACCGCACTGACAAAAGTGAAAATATATGTTAAGCAAAAATAATTGGGATTATCATTTAGCCATAACTATGAAGCCCTTTTACAGTGGACCAATGGGAGCTGGACCTGGGTCCTCTGGTTGAAGGACAGTTTCCTAACTCCTCATGCCGCCCTACATGTTAAATAGAGCACACACACACACACGCAGACACACACACACACACGTAGGTGTTTCTGAGGTCAGTCCAGCCTGCAGTCATTCCATATTCCCAAAACATTAAAATGAATCATGAAGCCTGTGCAGAAGTCATGAATATCTAAACACAGTGAATATCGCTTTACTGATCCGACTCCTCAAATGAATAATGACTTTTATTTCAATACCGCCTAATAATAGTTGCTAGCATGCCTGAATGTATTCAGAGTATCTCATATTTTCCTAAAGCACTGTGTGTGTGTGTGTGTGTGTGTGTGTGTGTGTGTGTGTGTGTGTGTGTGTGTCTCGCCGCCTCGTTCACGGACTCTGCTCATATCCGTGTGAAAAGATAAAAGGTCAAGCAGTGATGGTTGGGGGTTGGTACATCCAGATCTGTGTACAGCCCACCCTTCCACACACACACACACACACACACACACTGACATACAGACACACACACAACAAATTCAAGGAACAGGCCTTTCTGTGTCTCTGTTTCAGCAGGAACACTGTGTTCGGTGCATAACCTGGTAATGCAAAAAGTCCCGCCATGTACGAGGAGGTAGGGAGTTTTTTCCTACGTGTGTGTGTGTGTGTGTGTGTGTGTGTGTGTGTGTGGAGGGCCTGGATAATGACTCATCTGCAGACAAAGTGGAGTATATGTAAAAAGCCTCTAAAAAAAGAGAGGCAGAGATGCATTTTGTCGCGGTGTCAAGCTGTTCGCCAGCCTCGGATCGCGCGGCGCTCTCGCTAAGACTCGCCTCTCCCTCGCTAATTGCTGCGCCCGCTGATGCTAATTACACACCTGTGTGCTGATTGCAGGGGTGTCAGGTGTCGATGATGTCATTTCCTCCCAGGGAGCCCAGTGCGGTGCCGGTGGCGGCGGGGCGGCAAGCTGAATTTCCTGCCTGCTGCTTTCATTGCCGTGTATTTATGTGTGTGTGTGTGTGTGTGTGTGTGTGTGTGTGTGTGTGTGTGTGTGTGTGTGTGTGTGTGTGTCCAATCACAGTACATATTTATAGCCCTGATAATCCCATCACGGTGCATTAATGAGCCTCAGTCCCTCCAGGCTCTTAGATCATGACTGGATGATGATGATGATGGTGGTGGTGATGATGATGATGATGATGAAGGTATAATTAATGCCGATGAGAGTCTGTCGTCTTCCTCTCTGTCACCTCCTGTGTCTGCTCCACTGACACACTCCCGTCATGCCAGAGGGATCGTGAGGGATTATGAATATTCATATTGGAATCTCACATCCAGGAAGGAAGTCAGGGTTTTTTTATTTATTTATTTGTTTTATTTTGGAAATGGGGTTTTAATGAGGCGACGGACTGGGGGGTTTTATGAGATTAGTCATATCATTGCGTCAGACGGTGAATCTAAATCTTTGTCCCTCAGCCTCATCACTGTGGTGTTTCTGCACTGCACTTCCCACAGATCACCTGTCAATCAAACAGTGTGGGCGGAGCTTGGGTTTTCTGTTGATGCAGTTTGAGTTTCTCTCTTCTTTGTCTGTTCAGTCATGGTGGCTATCGCTGCTCACGCTAACTACCCAGTTCTTCTTCTTCTGTTGATTCCAAACAAACCGCTGCCGTCACACTTAATGTGGCTATAGGTTGAATCACTATTGTGTTAAATCATTTAGCGATAAAGAGTAGCAAAACAGACTTACTTACTTATATGAAAATATGGTGGATTATTACTTTAAGGTTTTATTTATAGCTGCATACACTATGAATTTTGCTGTTTGGCGGCACCTGTGGCTGTGAGTTTTTCCCTCAAGTTAAACCCTTCCCCTTTGCTTTAGTGACGTCAACAATCTACAGAAAACATTATCCATATATATATTTGTACCTATCCATTTAAAAAAAGAAGCCGTCTGCATCGGTTCTGTTGCTTTGCCACTCCTTGGGGTCTTTCCATTGAGTAAAAGCAGCATCGATATATTTACTCTTCTGTTTTCGCGCCGCTTATCACTCTCAGTTTTTGCTTGGAGACTTTCCAAAAAAAATCGACTTCTGTTGCTCTGGCTGGCTAGAGACGGAGGCGGTGAAGTCTTTCTCTGCCAGGCTTCACTGCACCTACTCCGGCTCCAAAACAGCCCACAGATGATGGTGATCTGAGCGTAACCCTCTTCCTTGTTTACCTAAAACGTGAAAACGCATCACTTCTTTTGCGCCATTGATTGTGCTCGACCACAGCGGCCGGAACGAAACAAACTAGGGAGTCTCTCAGGATTTTCTCCTATTCAGCCCCGAGACAAATATTTCACAGTGTATTTTTAAGATGATCCTCAGTCCTCTCCTTCCTCTCCTGCTCCTACTTTCCTTTCCTCTCCTCACCTCTCCTCCTTTCCTTTCCCTTTGTCCCCTGGCTGTTCTCTCCTGTCGCTCCCTCCTGCTGCTCTGCCCAGCAGTGGTTTTGATGGGAGTGAATGACAGTAGTAATTCTCTTTTTTCTTCTTCTGGGCCTTCCTCTTTTGTCGCCTGCCCTTTTCCCGCTCCCCAATGATCCCCGTGTCTCTCTTTTCTCTACGTATCCGTCATCCTTATCCTCCTCTCCCTCTCTTTCTCCTTGATGGTTGGCCTTTCCTAGCTGTCTGTTTCTCTTTAAGTCGTTTTCTTCTTGCTTGTCCTCTGTCCATCCCCTTCACTCCCTCTCTCTTTTCTCATATATATGCATGCACAAATGCCTCTGTGCTGCATTATCTTTCAATGGGGGGGAAAAAATTGCCAGCGCCTTTTGAAGTACGTAATGTGCATTTTTCTATTCATTTTCCAATATTGCTTCTTCTGTTCACTGCGTTCTTGTTGGAGAGGCGTGAGACGCACAAACAATAATAGTTTCAATTTCTTTCTCATCAATCTGCCATTGTATCATAATTACGAGACCACAGTTTTACCGAGTCTGTCCTGGAACAACCTTGATGAGCCGATAGACTTGTCAGAATATCAGTCTGTTTTCATAACAGATGAGTTTTTAGTCGTCGTCTCAATGATTGCTTGCCTCTTGGTTATGTAAGCTGTCACTATCAACATGAATTATCAGCGTGTTACATAAGACTTTATCTGTTTGTAGTGGATTGTAATTTGCTCTTTTTAATGTGAACTTGCTGAACTTCTGCTGCAATTCTAGGAAGAGTTGTTAAGAAAAATGTAGTTTTGCTTCATTTTCGGCCAGCAGAAATGAAAGAATGGGCTTATACCTAGTTGATTGAGAGAAACTAGAGTTTTGTTTTTATTCATTTGGTTCTACCCAAGCTTATAAACTAAAATGAAAACTAGGTGTTAACAAATGTTATTGTAAACTGAAATACAATAAAAAGGAGACTTTGAGGAAAACCTAAAACTGTCTAGTTGTAAAAATAACTAAAATGAATTAAAAATATATGTCAAATGTTCCACGTTCCACGTTTTCGTCTTTTTGTTTATGTGCAGGGTGAAAAAAGAATTTTTGCATTGTACTGAAAAAGGGGGCGTGGCAAATTAGCACCGGCGATACGTAAACTGGTCATGTGACCTCACCCAGCTTTACGATTTTAACTTCTTGCCTATGATCACAGTGCTCCCTGATGGGTAGAGACAAACATATTTTACTACTGAAAATGGACGGCATTCCCCTTTAACTTTAGTTTTGGTCACATGGGTGCATGTTGCATATTCAAAGGTTGTGATTGGTCACACATAATGAAAGTGCTTGATGTACCACACTGGGACTTTCAGGGGAATTGGAAAATACAACAAATACTTCAATATCTTGTGTTTTTTCTCCACAGCAAGCCGAGCTGTAGCGGAAACCAGACTGTTCATACCTTTAGAACTTTTTTTGGGCTCAAAAACGACACAAACAAACCAGGAAGGACTAATGTTTTTAGTTCATGGAAGCACTCTGATTTAGTTATGGAAAGTCATGGAGTTTTACAGCAGGACGGCGGTGGGAATCTTGCCTTTCCAGAGGATATTAGATGGATGACGCAACCGCACTCTGCTTGCCTCCTCTCCCTCTGGATGAGAGTAAACTAAAAGCACTCAGGCAGGTAGGAAGGGTTCTTTTTTTTTTAAAGGCTTTTTTCCCCCCCGTTTCATTTACGTCTTTCTCTATTTAGACCCCCATCAGTCAGTTGCCTAGGCAACAGGCATGTACAGTACTCTGGTGTTCAATGATAGGAGATTTAACAATAACAGATGGGATTTGGAAGATTAATGTTCTGCACGTCTTTCAGTCGATGAAATTTCCAGTCGAGGATCTCTCGAGATCGACGCCTCGTTCACATCTTCCTCGTTGAATTTTCTCCTTTCACCAGACGCTTTCACTTTCAGATTGCCCTGATGTATTAAGAGTGTTTGAAACTATTTCAGAGTCAGATCCGGCGCTGCATGTGTGAGATGAGATCCATCGGCGCGGCTGCAGAAGATAAGATGTCACGCTGACACGGAGGTGCTGACAGAAAAATGGTCAGCCTGTTCCTTCCCGTCTTATCCCTCTGCCTCGGGCCGCCATCTCGCCGGGCGTCACGTGGAGACGCCGTCACCACGGGAGATAACGGGACACTCTGAAATCCCACGTGATAGTCAGGATACCGTGGGAACTGACCGTTTAGCTATAGAAAGATCACTGTGCAAGGCAGGTTCAGCTGCAAAACAACACAGCGCCGGATGGATGGTTGGAAAGGTGGTCGGTTTGCACTAACTTAACCCCATTAAAGACCAACTAGATTTAGTCTGAGAACAAAAAATCATACATGCAAATATTTGTGATGATAACACTAAAACAATTAAACTAGACGTTCATCAAAAAAGCCTCCTTAGCTGCTGGAATTGCTGCTCACACTTTCTTCATTCATTGCACTTTCTTCACACTCTTCTCACCAAAGAGACACTTTGATGAACATGAAGCTGAGTGTTGAAGAAATAGATCCAAAGTATTAGGAAACAGCTATTTTATGTTAACAAAAGCATTGCAGGCATTTTTTTTCCGCTTACTTCTTCAAAAATAACAGAGAAAATCAAATGGTACTTTGAAAACTGAGAAAAGGCAAGGTGTGCCCAAACTTGTGTATGTTGCTTATGATGAAACCAATTAAAAGGCCTCCGGAAACCTCGGGAAACCAATTAACCGGCCTCCTCATTCTGTTCTACGATTGATTGTTGATCAGTTACATCTAGTTTGAGATGTGTTTGTGATAAAGAGCTATATGAATAAATGAACTTGAACATGAGCTGCTGCAAAGCCCCGCCCCGACATGCGCCGTGCATGAAAATATAGAGTCCTACATTTTTGCTTACCTTAGAGAGAGTTGAAGCAATATTCCACTTGGTTTTTTGTAGGGCTGAACAATTAATCGAAATTTTATTGAAATCGCAACATGGCCTACTGCAATTTTCAAATCGCAGGAGGCGCAATATTTGTTAAAGGTGAAATGTGTGTCAAAATACCATTTTAAATGAAATATTGTCGTGCTGCAGAGATGTCCTGGCCTACACATCATATTCTACAGACTTAAGAAAACATCTTTGTTTGGTACAGATCCCCGCAAAAATCACACCATAATCATTTTAATACGTTTTTCAATGAAAATGAGAATAATGATGTCAAAATTATCATTCCCTCTAATATCGCAAATTATATCGCAATTGCAATATCAGTCGAAATAATCGCAATTAGATATTTTTTCAAAATCGTTCAGCCCTAGTTTTTTATATATTTCATCCTCCCTCTGCTTTCATTCCCTTCATCACAGCTGATGTTCTAAAGTCACAAATCGCAAATTAGAGAACTCATGAAAAGCAGCACCGCATGAAACGTGTACGTGTTGGCTTTACAGATTAGGTGCTACGTTTAACACACACACACACACACACACGCATAAACAGCCTCGATGATGTAAGGCCCCCATGTGTGTGTCCTCTCATTCGGGCGTCTTATCTAGCGCCTGAGGGGTCCTGATCGGCCCTCCGGCAGAATGAGTCATCAGCCTTTAGACAGCGAGAAGGAGGGAGCTGATGGAGCGAGACGGATAGAAAAGGGGGGAAAAGAGGAGGGGTTTCATTTCAGCCAGAGTGGAGGGAGGTAAAATGGTAAAATAACGTAACTCCCTAAAAAAAACCCAGGGAATAGTGTGACTCAGGTTTAGTTTCTTCACACGTACAAAAGATGAGCGCTGGGAGGAGGAGAGAGGGAAGGCAAACTGTGCGGATGGGACAGAGAAGCCTCAAACAGTATTGCAGTATTGTAACTGAAAAGAAAAAGGAGGCGAGCTGGGCAAAGGAAGCCAAATGACATCAGCACAGAGAAGAATGGTAAAAAAAATAACTGAATGGATAGTCAGTAAAGAGTCCGTTTCCTTTATTTTTCTTGGTAAAGGAAAGAAAAATACAAGAAAAGCGAGGGTGGAAGTGAGAGAAAGGCAGTGTTTTGTGTTATTTATAGGGCCTGTGTGTGTGTGTGTGTGTGTGTGGTATTGGCCTGTCACCTCTCCACGTTGGCGTTCACAAGCATTTACAGTCGAACACCGATAGGCAGCAACTTTAGATACAGAAAAGAAAAGAAAATCTGTTATTTTGTCCTAATAAGTGATGCTGTGCTGGAGGATCCTCTTATAGAAATAATTCCCTCTCAGACACTTTCCTTGTTTACAACTCAAGACTTTCTTTCCAAAATTGAGGAAAATTGGTGCCTGCTCTTACAAAATGATTGCTGGTGTGAAAGTAAAAAAACATTATGGGTTACTATTAAAGGACAAGGCCGGTGGTTTTTAATGCGTTGCTTACCGTCAACAAATCCTATGAAAATAACAAAATCAGTAATGATGAACTCCATTGTATTAAAAAAAAACGATTAAAAACACGTCACAGAGTCATGCCGTTGCTCTGGGCAACATATTTCATCATCACGATGCACCGGGCCGGCCGACTTTTTCCTCAAACAACTTAATAAGCCGGCTGTAAACACTTTGCGATCTCAGGAAAGTAGTTCTGTAGCACAGAAAATAGTCCCCGGCGTAATGAAGAATTTGTTCCCATTTGAGTTTGATTTGGTAATAACTACAACAGCCTGACTTTTCGTGGTAACAGTTAGCGATTTTTAAAATGTAAACTATGTCTTTGTGAGCTGTATTTCAAGGTTTTTAGCTTACAATTGGAGCCAATGACTTCCGGGTTGACGGCTAAAAACGGTACGTGGAGAAGTCAGAAAGTAACGGGAGTAGAGCAAACGCATTGTTGATTTTGTTATTTTCATAGGATTTGTTGACGGTAAGCAATGCATTAAAAAACACCGGCCTTATCCTTTAAGCTGTATGAGTCATGTTGAGACGTTTGCTTACAAGATGGCCACAGTAAATTTCTGAGGATCGACTCGTGAACGAAATATTGACTGAAACCATATTTACATGCAAAATGGATGTATAGAGCTGTGTAAGGCTGCGTTCACATACAGCGTTTTACAGACAAAACAGTGTTGTGCAACAAGCAAAGGCTTACCAGATATTTCCAATACATGTCCAGTATAATCCATACTGCCTTTATGATCGCTGTTACAGTAACGTAAATTCACTTATTACAACGTCCTATTTCTCCACCGGCACTTTCACTTTCTCCATATTTGTTGTTGCTATGGGAAACGGCCAGCGTCTCCGTCATCGCGATTGGTCGGCTGAGAAAAAGCGGTTCACGTCACCCGGCGCTTTTCTGAAAAGTTGAACATTTCTCTTGCCTGGGTCCAGACCTTTGACTCCGCCCACTCCACCGAGTCGACCGCTTCTGGTCCGGCATCGTGACACGAAACAGCGGTTTCTCTCGGTTGAAAAATGATCGGTCCAATGAGCGCCGGGGGGGGGGGGGACTAACGATTAGCCAATCAGCGCCACGGGCGGGACTAACGCCGTTGTCAAGCGTTGTCAAGCTGTGCGCCGGAACCAAGGAGGAGAAATAACAACAATGGCGACCGCTGTAGACAAGATAGACGCTGCTATCGAGGCTGTTCTAAATCAATTAAAAGTACCAATTACTTTGAAATCTGAACAGCACTCTGCTTTGAAGGCATTTATTCAAAGGGGAGATGTTTTTTTCGCATCAGTGTCGACTTAAAATGACGTTAGATTCAGGCGGATACGTTGGCCTCTAGTGATTGGTTAGGGAAAATCGAATCCCCCTCCCCCACGGAAATCTGTTAGAGTGGAGGCAACGTCAGACTGAAGATGGAAATGGAGAGTAACGAGTTGACACTTCTGTCTGATATCAGGCAAACATTTCTCAACTTTTGAAAGCGCCCCGCTGCAGCGCTTTTCGGGAGCGGCCACGTTTTGTGCGCCTTGCGGCCGCTTCCCATTACTTTTGATGAGAAAAGGGCGCTGGCAGTTGGGGAAAAAACGCTGTGTGTGAACGCAGCCTAAGGAAACCAGTACATGCCATCATGACAGTTTCTAAGGAGGGAAATCAACGTTCAGTTAGATATTTTTATGGTCTGACGCACATTGTTGCACACGCAAGTCTTTTGTCTTAGAACACAAACTTGATGGCAGTTATATTTAGGCTGATTATTAGCAAGGCTGCGTCAGTCAGTAAAGTGTCAGGGTTTGGAGTTTGTGTGTGTGTGTGTGTGTGTGTGTATGTGTGTGTGTGTGGACTTCTATCCTTGTGAGAACCAGTTTTAGTTTTATATCTTCAGAGTGAGGAGGCGTTTGTGAAGTGAGGGCATTTTGGCCGATCCTCACTTAATTCTTTAAGGGGTTTAGCTTAGGGTTAGGGAACCAATGTAGTTAATGGAAGGTCCTCAGTGTGTGTGTGTATGTGTGTGTGTGTGTGTGTGTGTGTGTGTGCTTGGACATCTTATTCCGATTTTCTATCATTCTCTATCATTATCCTCATCATCTCCAACCGCATACAACCATTACCTCAAGTTACATAATGACCTTTGAGTCGATAAACTGACAATCAGCTTGATATTTGTCCCTTCAATGGACTAATCTGGCTCGCTTGTTTCTCAAAAGCATCTGCAATCAGATTGCTGATTGCCGTGTACTTTATCAGTTAACTACACACACACACACACACACACACACACAGACACACACCTCCCCCTCGCTCTGCCCTCACAGGCGGAGGTCATCTCCAGGTTAACAAATACTCAGCTCATGCATTATCAGTCTGCCGTGACAGAGCGAACGCCTCAGTCATATCCCATGTCATCTGATCTTCACTCTCAATATGTAGTCAGTCTCTTCCAAGTCGTCACGGCTCCCCTGCCACTGACCCACATCTCTTAATAATACCATTATATAATACAATAACTTTATTTATATAGCATTTTTCTAAACAAACTTACAAAGTGCTTTACAGAAAAATAAGAGATAAGAAGAACCTACAATAAAACGATGCAAAAATATATTGAATAAAGGAGGCAAATAATAGTTAAGACTAATAAAACCATAAAACAAAGATAAAACACAGGTAAAAGGGAGTAGATAAAATAATAAATGAATATATCTATGAGAAGGCCTTTGTATAAAAGTGAGTTTTAAGTTAAAGGACGATACTGATACTTTCTGCTCACTACATTTTCACAGTTTATCACAAGGATTATCACAAAAAGACGAGCCTGGCAGGTTATAAGCCTGGCGGTGGGGAATTTACTGCTCAGTATTTCTGATTTCAGTGATTAACTTAAGTATCCAAGCAGTTTAAACACTGAACGGTGTCTGCAAGCTAGGCTAACGCTAGCTAAGTTAGCCTAGCTTATTCACTTGTTCACTAGCTTGTGATAATCCCTAAAATCACCCTAAAAAAACTTAGCAAAGCAAAATCGATATCATCTTTCACTTCTTAAAACCTACTTCTATGTAAAGGCCTTCTCTTAGTGTTGATTTTAGCTTATTTTATTCTATTTTCTACTTTCTTTTTATTATTTATTGTATTCCATTTCATTGTAATCCTTATTTTAGATGGTTTTCTTTCCTTTTCTATTTTAGGTCCTTTATCTCATATGATGTTTTATTGACTTTTTAAACTCTATTTTTCTTGTTGTAAAGCACTTTGTAACTTGGTTTTGAAAAGTGCTATATAAATAAAGTTTATGATCATTATTATAAAAAAAAACGCTTCTCAAGTCGCACACAGCAGGTTTGCGGCGTGCCTTGCTTTAAGGGTTAAAGTCATAATTTGTGACATTTTCATCTAAATAAATGCCCTTCTTGCCACTCTACCACCTGTATAACACAATAGTGATTCATCCAGTTCAGGGCAGGTTGTGTGGGGAAGAGATCCATGCTGTGCGGATAACCTCAAATGACTGAGATGCCAGACTGCCAGCAGTTAATCCAGGTCATTAATTAAATTCTTTCACTCTGTTTATTTAGTTCAGTGACTCCCACCAGTTAAGAAGAGATAGATATTCACGACTTCTATGAAGGATTAGCCTAATTATTCAGTATGTTGTTTTCCCTCTTTCAGTCTCTGGAGTCAATTAGAAAGATTGCAAGGGTGATCTGACCCCAGAAGCACCCACACAATGTAGGGTAACTGTGTGTGTGTGTGTGTGTGTGTGTGTGTGTGTGTGTGTGTGTGTGTGAGAGTGAGTGAGAGAGAGAGAGTGTGAGTGAGTCATGCTGGTGGGCTGTTGTTTTCCTCAGATTGAATTTCACTAAGGGATCCATTAATTCTCTCTCTCTCTCTCCTTACCACCTATATGTATATATAAAATAAAAGTCAGACTTTGCAGGTCCTTAAAAAGCCTGAAAAAAGTCTTTGGATAAATTAGATAAACCGAAGGTCTTAAAAAGTGTGTTTTAATCGCTTTTTAGGTTCAACTGTCGCAGTCTGCATTGTCCCGCTGGGTGTGTGTTGGACAGCAGCACTCGCAGCAAACTACAGATACACTCTGCAGTGAAGTATATGGGACAATATTATTAACACAATGAATCATCACATTGCAAAAAATGCATCTTAACAAGTCATTTCGTCTATTATTGAGTAAGTAAGTGAAAAAATCTGCCAATAGGGTTCGATAATTTCACTTGTTTCCAATGCACATCAATTTGTGTCAAAAGATTTATAGAATCAAGAGTCATTTTCTTGACAGCAGTGCAGTGATCTGCCTTATTCTGACTGGTTTCAACATACTGACACTCTGTTCTAGAAAACTCCTGAAACAAGTGAAGCTGCATTGGAGACAAGTGGAGTTATCTCTCCTCACTGCAGAATGTTTCTCTTGGTTTAAGAAAAATAAGATTTGAAGGCTGAATATGAGACTAAACGACTCGTTTGGGACGTTTTCTGCAGTGCATGATGGCAAAAACTTGGAAAATAAGACCCAGGTTGAAAATAACAAAAAATGACAAGCTGTCCAGTGATTTTAACTTGTTTCTAGACCTATAAAGGTTATTTCGGGATATTTTTAGTCAAATTATCTAAATTTTACTTGATACATGCCAATATGACTTTTTTCAAGAAATCATCAAAAATCTGGAAACAAGAAACTTTCTCCAAGACAATTTTACTTTTACCAAGTAAATGTCCTGAAACAAGTTACATCATCCTGAAAAAAAAAAAAGTCAAATTTGTTGAAACCAGTAAAATGATCTGCCAGTGCAGTAAGATCAAAAGTTAAAAAACATCCTAAAATAAGCTTGATAAGTCTGGATACAAGATAAAATAACTTACCAAGTTTGTCAGTTTTTGCAGTGCACTTTAAGGGGTAAGTTGACCAGTGGGCCGATCTCACAAAAACTCTGTGTATTCCTTTAAGTTCATCTTTATGAAGCCTTCCCTCCTCTTGTCTCCACGGTACAGACAGCGGTCTGTGTATCCCGACCCGCAGGCTGCCTCTGAACTTTACATAAAGGCATAAAGGTCACAGTCGCTCGGTGACAACGTGATGGAGATGCTGCTGCACCTGGGGGGGCAGCGCTTAAAGTCGCATACGTGGGCCGCAAACAAGGCGCAGTATTGTCTGTTGACCCCTCAGGTTACATCACCGCCTTTGTAGTAGCCAACATTGATTTCCCCCCCCCGATACGTCTTTTTATTCGGTCAAAGCTTGCGAGAGAGCATTTGGTTCTATAATCTGTCAGTTTCAGCAGACATAAGTGTATCAATTTTGCGATTTGAGCTGAATCACTGTGATTGCGGGTGATGTGGTGAGCGGCTGAGCCTCTCGCCGCTGCCTGGAGGAGGGACGGACGCCGCCGTTACAGCGGGCAGAATCTCATTTAGTCTGTAAACCGACATGAGTGGGGTTTTGTTTTTGGCGGGGGCGGGTTGGTTGCTGCAGGCCATGATGACACACTGCTTTTTTCAGTGCAATAACATGAAATCGGCCTTGCGGGTTAAGTCTTTCTCCAATAACTGCCTCCAAATTATCCTTGAGCTTTTACACTGTGGCTCCAGTGGCAGAAATTCACACATTCCTTCCTCAAGTAAAATTGCAAATACTCATCGAAAAATAGACTGTGGTGAAGTTGAAGTACCATTTCAAATTGAGTCAAGTCAAAGTACACTACCAGTGAAAAGTTTGGACACACCTGATTGATTGTACTCTGTTTTTCATTCTCTTAAAGGCTTCTGCTTAAATGCTTGAACTCTGTTTCTTAGACAAATATAAATAGTGAAGTTGATCCTATGTATGAATTTCTTTCCAAAGCCTTTTGTCTTTCCATCAAGGCAGAGTGGCTACTAAAGAATCTAAAATATAAGATAGTTTTGATTTGTTTAACACTTTTTTGGTCACTGCATAATTCCATTCGTGTTATTTCATAGTTTTGACGTCTTAACTATTATTCTACAATGTTGAAAATAGTAAAATAGTGTTGCTTCTCTCTTCTTCGTGTTGCTTCTCTCTCTCTCTCTTTCCCTCCTTTTTTCCCCTCCAGTTGGTTTTTGTTTTCTGAGAGTAGCGAGTCCGTTTTAGAAAGTGTAGATTTTTCTTTTTGAAATGTAGTGAGTAAAAGTAAAAAGGCTTGAGTGAAAGAAAAACTTGAGTTAAGTACAGATACTTGAAAATCTTAAGTACAATGATGAAGTATTTTTACTTGGTTACTTCCCACCTCTGTCCAGTGGAAAACAATATAGTGGAATAAATTAATACATACTGTAAAACCTTTGGCATAGATGCATAGATGCAAGCCTAAAAAATCTTTCTTTAACCTGCCTCCTCCTTTTTATTCCTCTATTATATTTTCATCCGATTTCCAGGTGCCTGCGCTGCGTTTGACAAAATGTCCAAAAATCCCCAAATGTGTGAAGACTTAATGAGGCTTGTTTGAACGGAGGAGTTTTTAATCAGGGTGTGTGTGGTGTGCATGTGATGCGTCTATGTTCTTGTTCTCTCCTCATCCTCGCGACTCGGGTACAGCACGCATCCATGCATTAATACATGAATGCTCGGCTGTGTGTGTGTGTGTGTGTGTGTGTGCGTGTGTGTGCCTGTGTGCAGGTTATCTTCTATTAAATACAGCTGTGCATTAATATGCTGGATCAGCCCGCAGGCGCTGATCAGGCTTGATGGAGCTGCGGTCCGAGCCAGAGACGCTCTCCCTGGAGGGTTTAAAACCTGTTACTCACAGTACCGCCGCTCCAAAACACTCCCTCCCTCTCTCCCTTGTTTTCCTCCCTCCTTAAAACCCATCTGTGTTTTTTTTTTTTTTAATCTGAGCAGTGTCCAGCAGCAGAAAACTGTGGTTGTGCTGGGCAGCGTCCAGGTGGGGATGTGTGAAAAGACTAGGTCACACTAGATCGGTGCTTCTCAATCCTGGTGCTGGAGTACCACAACCCTGCTGGTTTTCTATTTTACCTGGTAGTTAATTACATTCACCTGGTGTAATCAGGACTGAATGACTTGGGACACCAGGTGTATCAACTACCAGGTAAAATAGAAAAGCAGCAGGGCTGTGGTACTCCAGCACCAGGATTGAGAAGCACTGCACTAGATGATTTTTACACCCATTCTTTTTATTTATTTATATATTTTTTTCAGTTTTTCAAGATTCAAAATTCAAGATTTCCTTTATTGTCATTGTGCAAGTACAAAAAAATTGCATTCACAGCTCCCTGAGTTTGATGCATAACAAACTAAACAATAATAAACAAGTAAATTAAATATAATAAATAAAAACTGTGAGTGCAAAAACACAGTGTGCAAAGTGTATTGTTCACTTAAGAGTAGTTAGTGTAAAATGTAAGAACTTAAGTAGTAAAAATAGACATTTTTCAAGTAGAACAGTCAGTATCATGTAAACAAATCTTGATTTTTTTCTCAGCAATAATAACAACAATAAGAGCTAAAGAAAAAAATAAGTAAATAAACCTTTCCATCTTTCCCATATCCCATCTTCTCATGCTGCCCTCCCCTAAAAAATAAATAAACCAATAATAATAACAATAAGATAAGAATAGTAGTAATAAGAATAATAGCAGGTTTATTACTATTCCACACCATAATTATTTACCTTGATATTCTCTCTTAACTCAGTCATTTTAAAATCATTTAGGTCTTCATGTAAGGCCTGTAGATGTCCCTGTCAATATATATAATAGAAAAATGTGATTTTATTCTGCTGTAGTAATCACTGAGATCATCACAATTTCACAAGCGCTCAACATTATATTATTTACACTTTGTAATGACATTTTTAAATTGTTGTTTACATTCTAGCAAGACAACGCCATCGCTAGAAAGATTTGTGTCTCAGAGATAAACAAATAAATAATAAATCAATAATTCTGCACAGTCAGACTTTGTTGTCATTGAACTTTTATTTATGACATCGTATCGTGGTTGTATTGAATCGTGAACCCCATGTCACAGATCGTCCCATCCCTAGTTGTTCTTGTGTTTGTTGTTGGTGCTGCAGGCTTTAAATAAAATGGACATTCAGTTCTGTTGTTGCTGGTGTGTGTGTGTGTGTGTTTTTACTGTGTGGATGCGAGTGTATGGGCATGTTGGGGGAGTTGCATGGTGTTTTTCCCCTGTTTTGTACTTCAGATGTTCTTCCATTAAAGCTCAGCGGACGTCAGAAGTCCCTCCCTCCAGACCGCTCCCTAATGTCCTGCCCGACCGCCCGCCCGTCCGTCCCAGCGCCTCCCCGCCCGTCCCAGCGCCTCCCCATCTCGGGGTTTAAGTGGGTGGACATGGGAGGCCGGATCAGCCTGTTACCTAAGCCTTGATTGAATTTGTCTTGGAGAGCTGCGAGTTCTGCCAAGCTGGCGCCTCTCCATGTACTCTCCTCCCCTTTCTGCTACTTCAGGATTTGATAACGGCATCAGCAGTCTTGTCTGCAGAACACCTGGGTATTTTTAGTGTACTCCATCACCCCGCCGAGTGCTGTAATTCATGCCGAAAAGAGCGAAGGGGGAGCCGGCGGTCCCACCGCCGCCTTGGAATAGCGTGTACCGGCATAAATCGGACAGCGGAGGGTGCTTGGCATGTTTCCCACTGGATTAGAAGATGTGTTCATGGGATTCAGAACAGTCAATAGGTGCTTCTCCTCATAATAAACTGCTGATGGCTGATGAGATGCTAAGCATGGAAGAGATAATAGCAGTGCAAGAGGCTTATGCATATCAGACTGTCTCCTAGTCATTTTCTTTCATCACTAGTTTCCAAGTGTTCTCATTGGCTCCTGTGTTTACAGCGGCCTGTACGATGATTTCGAGTTACGTTGCAAGTCAGCCTTTTGTTAATGAGGCGCCGCTGCATGCATTGAATTAATCGAATGTTCCCTCATCTGTTTAGTGTGTGTGTGTGTGTGTGTGTGAGCCGCTGCCTTTTTGTCTCTTCTGCGTTAGCAACAAAGCCATCTCGTTCAGTTCAAGCGATCATTTCTGAGCAAAATCTAAAGTGTATTTTTAAAATCGAGCTCTCCTGGACACGAACAAGTCGGTCATGCTGTTTTCGCTCCTTTCTCTTCTCGCGTCATCATCCTCATTACGCCTCACTTTCCGCGGTCCACATGGCTCCTGGGGAGAGGCAACAATGTGAGATTACACAATACTCGGTTTCAGTGTTTTCCTTCACATGGACCCACACCTGAGCCGCCTATTTGCCTAACGCCAACCAGCTGAAAAAGTATCATCTTTGAACACAATGTCTCTCAGCGTAATATATTTTATAAGTAATTTCTCTCCCGCTCATGTATGAACACTCTCTCTCTCTCTCTCTCTCTCTTTCTCCCTTTCTTCCACACAGTCAATTCTGTCTTCAATTGGAGCATAAGTACCTTTTCTTTTTGTCGATGGCACTTGAATGGTAGCATGATGTGCCCACTCTCTTTTTGTCTGACATTACTCACTACATGCATTACCTTCCTGCCAGGGTCTGTTCGCTGTGATTTTCCATCATTCCCTGCAAGCACCTTTTAAAATAGAATAGAGTTGAGAAATAAAAAGGAAATGTGTTGTGGAGGCATTTACCAACAAGCAGGATCTGATGTAACAAGTCCTTGTGCTATTTTGGGTATTTGACTTGAAAGGATACATATGCGCACATGGCAACGACTTAAAGGGTCTATGTGTAATTTCTGGTCTGATGCTGGCCTCTATCATTCAGCGTTAGTGCATGTTTTTGTTTGATGGACGTTTGCTGTGATTATGATACTGACATTACAACGATTCTGTTGTCTGTGGATTTTTGGCACATATCGAAGGTAAGGAGCCGCTATTCTGAGTGTGAAGTAACTCCACTTCCCTGGAACATAAACGGACCGGTCCGTTAAAATTCAAGCAGTTTGGAGGATTATATACATGCCGAATTTACCAGAACATCCTACCGATTAGTAATAAAGTCTCAAATTACATTTTCAGATGTGTATTTTTGCTGATAAGAAAGGCAAAAACAAATGGCCAGATTTTTGAATGGACTTTGGTGTGGTAGGAGGACCTTCAAACAACAACAACATTAGCATCAGCCCGCTCCTGTGTTTTTGAATACAGAAATTTCTGTTCACTTTGTTTCACTCACTACCATTCAGGAACCAGCTGATATTTACGAGTCATACTATGCTTCAGTAAAGCAGAAATATTACACATTTAACCTTTAATGTTAACATTATATTGTAAGGATCCTCACTGCTGAAGTCTTCTCGAACAAGACATTGAATCCCCACCAGCTCCAGGGCTGCTGATCTTTAGCTGACCCTGACCTCTGACCTCCCTAAAAAATATTCCCTTCAGCGCTCAATACAGAATGATGTTATTATCATTGTAAAAGGAGACACCAAAGAGTAGCTCTAATGTTTTCCCACATGCTCTCTGCCAACGTGCTTCATGGCCTTAGTCACCAGGGTTATGAATTAAAAGCAGCGGTGAGAAGAAATAATGGAATGTGCCAAACAGAAAGCAGCTAACAGGAGGTTACACAACCTGGTACAGGCCTTCAGGACAGACTCAATGCCCTGTGCAAGTTCAGAGGTGCCACGTGTTGCATTGTCAAACATCAATATATCACTGTCACTGTGGATCCTCTCTGTCTGACTGCCTACACTGGAGCTAGTTTGGGATAACAAAGTACGATAATTCAACTAAGGTGCATCTGCCTCTCTCCCTCTCTCTCTCTCTCTCTATCTCTCTCTCTCTCTCTGTTGCCAATTAGTGCCAACGCTGATACAGAGTGATGCACATAATTAGATATGAATACAGAAACCAAGGCAGAGGGAAAGCGTGCCATTTTTCCTTAAAAGCTGAAGCGAGGAGCGAAGAGGCGATTTGATGGTTTCGGAGGCAGCGGCGAGGAGGGAAGAGTGCTTTGATGATGCTGAGGCCATTACTGCTGAGATGAAGGAGAGAGTGAAATCCTTTTGTTTCTGACATTTGCAAAAGTGGAAACGCAGGGAATTAATTTATGAATCACATGCTGAATGCCTCCTCCTCGACTTGAAAAAAACACCACTACTGCTGGAAATGTATTAAAAAAAATCCTCCACTCTGGGCCAATTTAGAAGAAATGCTTAGTGCACTTTTAGCCTAAGCATCAAAACAGCATTTTTTTTTTTTTACAATTTTTTGAAGTTTGACAGTTTGTTTTTCTCTCAGGAAGTGGATCTGGGATGGTGACCAGTCTGAGAAGAAATGCAAATCCCATTAATAAAAGAAAAATAATGGTGATGGCAAACATTCAAATCCAATTTAACTTCCTCTAGTAGAGGTTTTTAAGCATTTTTACACACAATAATGCACGTAAACCACATTTTGTTGTTTTAGACAAGGCATCTATGTTTGCTGACATACAGCACTTTAGTCTTTCAGTGTGTATTATCTCAACAAGCATCTTAAAACTGGCATCTAGTAATAAATGAGCTTTATTGACCTCTATCTGCGATAAGTAGGAATTATCTCCCCTTGAGCTACGGTGGCCTGTAATTGACACAAAGAATAAAGTCATATTTTCACAATAGCGAGGAGTAATCTAGCTAATTAGAGCAGAGATCCAATAGAAACGTCTAGTAAAGAGGTAAAATATCACCATGCTGAATGCTGGAATAATAAAACTGCTTTGGCATTTGCTTTTTTTTTATCTTGAGAATGAGGTTTTTTAGCCTTTGTAGCTGAAATGTCTCGTGACGTCAATCGTCCATCACTGAGCAGTCGAAAATGTGAGTAGGTGTGTGTGTGTGTGTGTGTGTGTGTGTGTGTGTGTGTGTGTGGAGGAGGGGGGGTTGAAACTCCAGTGGGTGTTCTGGCCGGAGAGTGAGTCCTGAAAGCCAGAAATCTCAGCACCTGGCCAACTAATCATTGAGTCATTGTTATGGCTCCACAACCCAGTCGGCCCCCACAGATGTATAACGGTCATTCTGTGCTATGGGGCAGTAAATCTTACGTATTGCCTCTTTAATTACGTCAAAACATTTTGTCCATCAGAAAGAGTAGAGGCTGCATTATGCTTTATCTAAAAGAAGACTATTGGATGAAAACACACAAACACTGTTGCGTACCTCCAACACACAGCGTCACTCAAACAGTTTGGAAGTGGCTGGACTTTCAAGCACTTTGGAAAGTACAAGTATATTGATTTCTGAACAAGAGTATACAGAATTCAAGCATGTAGGCTGTAATTGAACGCAGCACCGTTGCCCCTCAGAGCGAAAGCTGAAAGTGTGTTAGTGTCACTTGCCCACCTGAACGCACTCATTGACACACACTTCAATTTGCTCGTCAACCTACTGACTGTCGACTGTCGATGTTTCAGATTCATCCCCCATTAAAAACCCAGCACAAATACACACACACACACACACACACACACACACACGCAACATCCCACAGATGCAGCTCTGCTTCCTCCACATCTTGCCGTGATTAAATCCTTTCATGTTTATCTTTTCATGTTAGAAACTTCTCAAAATATCAAATGTTTTACTGTCTTCACAACAATTTTACACGCACCTCTCGATATCTGTGGCATTCCACATTTATGTCGAAATAAATTTTTTTTAAACCCTTTCCTGATTCTGTGCTCGACTTCCACAAAATGGAAAACACAGTAGTAGGGCCCTTAATCCAG